>NC_086444.1:784039282-784323592 GCF_028390025.1 Pseudophryne corroboree
ATACAGAGTCAGGTTAGAGGGGAAGAGAAGTAGCATCTAAGTGACTCCCAGATAAGCGGAGCAAATAAAGAAAGAAAACAGAGAGACGGCAAGAGAGGTGAGAGTGCATAGCCACAGCACACACTGAGTCAGTCAGCAGTTTAACATCTTGCATTTAGTAAGAGACAGAGAATTGAATAACTTCTCCATATCACTCAGTTACTAAAATATAGTACACTGACTCAGCCAATCAACTAACACCTCACCGTTATTAAAAAGCACCTGGAGTTAAACAGTTCTTATAGATCACTCAGCTGTTCAAGTATATGATACTGACTCAGTCCCTCACCTAACCCCTCCATTATTAAGAGATAGCATCCAAAATCGAATCAGTTTATTATCTCTCAGCTGCCTTAGTAACAATCCTGATTCGTTTAATCTAATGACCCCGCTCAGCTATAAAGTGAGACACCTAACCTTGCTTGGTGGAAAAGAGAGAGAGAGAGAGAGAGAAAACTCATAACGTTGTGTCAGTACAGTGGAGCATTCTTAATAATAGAAACCGCTACCTAGAATTGACTTACCTCTGCAGATACTCCTTTCTTAACACAGCATAGCTATACATAATTCTTCAAGCCGGTTTTCCATCACCACGAGCACACTAGAAAGGATAAAGATAATAGACTGCAATTAATTTATGTGGTGGTAAGCCTAGATAAGGCTCGCAGCATAGACAATTCTGCTTGTCATTGATCCTAGTACAGAGAATTAGCCTAATCTGGTGTATTTAAGGAGAATATTAGCTTCCCCTCTATCCTGAAGCTTCTCTAGATTACTTTGTACGTATATAATTCTTGGAATCCTGTTGGGATCTCACGTCTTAAAAAACTCTCACTGCAAAACTACCGCCTCCTGTGGTTCGTATCACATCCACCTAAGGTACCCAACGTGCACCAACATTTATTTATTCAGCTGAACTTTGCGAGAAACAATACAGCCTAGGGAGGTTGCGCTGGCGGGATGGAAAGTCAGTGATTGCTGTTTAACCGAGACTATTGATCGGGAAGTAGAAATAAGATTGTATATTGTTATAGTATCCATTATCAGCAAATATTGGGAAGTCTAGCGTATGGTTGTTACTATTAACTATAATAATTAAAGAGTTCTGAATATTTTATAAGTGGTATTCATGCGATGTACACAAAAGTGTATTAGAGTCATATAGTGTAAGTTGTATTAGAGTTATATAATATTAAGATGTATTACAGTCATGCGTGGTTACCAGTAAGACATCGTATCTGCAACTACAGTTCCAGTGAAATAAACCTAAGTTTAATTGCAATCCAGGTCTAAATTCTTGACTCTAATTACCATATTGAACAAGTAAAGGACATTGACTCCCCTTCCGTCTGTGGATCCCTGAAGTAACCAGTGAATAAGGTAACAAGATAATATTACACTATATACTACAAGCTCTTATCTCTGTTATCTGAATAAACCAATTATCCTGGTTAAGTGCCGTTGTATGGACTAACATCCCTATCCGACACCGCAACACTCTGCCAACAATTGTCAGGATTAATAGTGTCCTCAATGCTGAGAAATACAGGAAGGTATTTATCCACCATGCATTACTAACAGAGAGGCGCCTAATTGGCTCACCATTTATTCTGCAGCTGGACAGTGGGGGTCATTCCAACCCGATCTATCGCTGCAGTTTATCGCAGTGCAGCGATCAGGTCGGAATTGCGCATGTGCTGGTGCCACAGTGCACCAGCGCATGCCGGACAGCCGTAGGCTGTCGCTCAGTAGCAATCGCCTCTGCCTGAGTGACAGACAGAGGTGGTTGCAGGACGGGAGAGGGCTGGACGGTGGCGTTAAGCCGCCATTTAGGGTGGCACGGTCCAGCCAAAGCAGGCGTGGCCGGACCATTGGAGGGGTGCGTGACATCTCACGCAGCCGCTGCGGCCAGTGGCAGCGATGATCAACTCCCGGCCAGCCGCAGGAGCTGAGCTGGCCGGGAGTTACTCCACAAATACAAAAGCATCGCTGCTTTGCGATGCTTTTGTATTTGTGTGTGGGAAGGCCGGACTGACGTGTGGGGCGGACTAGCCCTGTGCTGGGCGCCCCACCCCCACCCCCCGCACCCACATGCCAGGGAAGATGATTGTAGCTGTGCTAAATTTAGCACAGCTACGATCAACTCAGAATGACCCGCAATTACCTCAAACATACAGCCAATGTCAGTAAGAACTATCTTAAAAAACAATGAGTCCTGGAAGTGATGATATGGACCCCACAGTGCCTTGATCTCAAGTCTGTCTGGGAGTACATAAAAAGACAGAAAGATTTGAGCAAGCCTAAATCCATAGAAGATCTGTGGCTAGTTCTCCAAGATGTCTGAAACAACCTGCCTGCCGAGTTCCTTGGTTGAGATGGACAATTTCTCCACTGGCTCACTTCTCCACTTTTATCACTGCTTAATACATGTCCCCTTAACCACTTAACTAACAATTTTTGCCCCCCAAAATGCTCAGAAATTGACTTTTTTTATTACTTAATAACGTTTAAAAAGTATTTTTAATAGTATATTCAAATATTTTATTTAAAAAAAAAATATTTCTACGGGGTGTTTTGCACCTCCCCCATCCCCCGTGTCCATGGGACCCCATTATAAAATAAACTACCACCCCCATTGACAATAGACCTCCAAATGGTCTTAAATCCTAATAATAGTACCCCATCCACCCCTTAGTAGTAAAAAAATATTTATATTTATAACCCCCCCACCCTGTTGAAAGCCCCCCTATATTTAGGAGTGGGCACTCCCTGTTGTTATAGATGCCGTGGTGCCCTCCTTGTAGAAGTAATAATACAGTACCGGTTAAGTCCGCTGAGTGCCGCCTGGTTTCTTCTACATAGGGAGTGGGGAGGGGGGGCGCGCCAGTCCCACTCCAGGGAACCACTGCATTATTTATATATATATATATATATATATACGAGTTCTTGATAAAGGTGGTGACACCGAAACGTCGAACAACGTGAACTGTCTCAGGAGTCTTTTATTCTTTTGTATTGAAGTCCGTTTGAGTGCCACCATTCAAACTTTGTATACACGGGGAACATCTGACCTGGGATGGCACCAGGGCAAGTAATTCTATACAGCATTTGAGTGCCAGCACATATGGCTGTATATACTGTGTATATATATATATATATATATATATATACATATATATATATATATATATATATAAAAAAATTTTTTTCATGTATTCTGTTTTTTTTTGTTATCACTGGCAGGTAAGGGGTAAAGAGGTAAATGGAAAGTATTGCACAGACACAGACACCCTCCCCTCTCTCCAGCACTGCCATATACAGGAGGCTTAAGCCAGTGGCAAGAGGACACGCTGAGCCACCGGATATGGGTGTGGGGGTCTGAAGATGTGCTGCAGGCTGCCTGATCCCTGCTGGCCACAGTGATCAGGACACAGCCAAACACAAACCATAGCCGCTGGGTGGACATGGTGAAGGCACTGCGGGCTCCCCGATCACTGCTGAGCACAGTGATTGGGACACACGGGGGCGGAGCCGCAGCTTCTCTTTGAAGTGAGGGAGAGCCGCGGCTAGCCTACGAATGAGCTGCACTGCAGAGCCGGCTGTGGGGGGTGCTACAAACGAGCCCGATCACTGTATCCAGCAGCGATCGGGACACATGTTTTGCAGGGCTGGGGTGCAGAGGGACCTGGAGGTCCCTCTGTTATAGGTGGCTACTGGAAGATTAACTTTCAGCAGCCGCCTAGTGGGCATTTCTGACTGGTTGCATTAGATGCGACCATGTCAGGGAAAGCCCAGTCTGGTGAGGTCACATCTGATGCGACCCTGCCAGGCAAGTGGTTAAATTATAAAGACAGAGCAATTCAAGTTTAATATTCTTAAGGTACTCTACATAACTCAATACATTGCTCCTAACTTACCAACACCTGTCATGTCTATGCTATGCCACACAGCTGCATTTTACACTAAACCACTATAGATATTATATTGCACTATACACTTTACAGAGCCATCACTGCATAGTAAATCTCCCCCTTAATCCTTTACAACAGGCTTCTTTACAGTATGTAGCGTAAAATGCAGTTTGGTGGCATAGCATAGAAATAACAGGTAGTGGTAAGTTTTAATGCTGGGCATGCATTTTCAGGCCAACGCACATATGTATATGTATGCTTTGAAATTACATAACTCACACACCAAATGATGTAATCATTTATTACACAGTCAACTGCAGTTCTGCATTCATGACAAAACACAGTTCAGTACTACTGTATAGTGTAATGAATGATGGATCCATTAGCCAATTAGCAGGCAGCAGTACAGAGGCTTCATTGACTTTTTGACACATGCACTTTGCAGTTTAGATAAAGTGACATCTGGTGGACAGAAAGTTGTATTACACTCTCCGGCTTTTCCAGCGCCTCAGTACGTTACATTACATTAAGCAGCTTAGAACCAGGGCCGTCTTTTCATATGGGCTCAATGTGCAGTTGCCCAAGGGTCCCAGGAGTAAAAGGGCCCTAGGATGATAGCTGATCATCCCCTTTTTCCAGGGGTATCGGATTTTTTTAAATCGGCCCTTGGAAACCATTGATATCCGATGTCAAAGCAGTGGTCCCCATTCAAGCCTGTTAATTGCTCTTCACAGTCAGATATCTCAGGTTATGTCTGACTTAGGGTTTTTCTGAGGGTATACGTCAAAATATGGGACTCTCCCCTTTCAGTACACACTGGCAGCTTGTCTCTACTATGCCCATAACCAGAGATAACAACCTTCCAGCAGCTGGTCCATGCAGTTTTATATTTTCGTTGGTGGATTGCTCTGGTTCCTGAACTCTAATCCCCAAGTCCCCAGTATCTCCTGAAGGTGGGACTCTCTAGTTTTTTTGTCCCATTGAAAAGCTATGAAATCTATTTTTAGAAACTGGAGATATCTGCAGTCAAGCAAGCTGCCCTCCCACCAAAAAATGATGAATATTAAGCCCACTCCAGTATTAACCCCTACCCTGTGTATTAAACAACCCAGGACGTCATGTACCAGGACCCCTTCATTCAGTCCAATGCCCCCTTCTACAGTTTAGTGTTCTCCCTCCCGCCCCATCTCTCACCATCTGTGCAGTAAAGGCGTAATTAGCAAAAATTACTTCTCCAGGTCCTACATGCCTTAAGATTCTCCAGGAAGATAGAACACCCCCTACGGCCCATGGAACATCAAAGCTGCCACTGATAGAACCCCCCACCCCTACCGCTGGAGGATAGGTAGGAGTCTCAGTAGATTGCTTTGCCCAGGGGCCCACACTGCTGTTAAGACAGCCCTGCTTAGAACGGCAGGCAACAATGCTGCAGAAGTAACTACAGTAGCAGGGCAAGCTACATGGCATATGGAGCAATAATGTAGCAGAACATCTAGGGGTTTATTTACTAATATTCGTGTTTGAGTCGGTTTGTGTAGTGTTTAAACTCATTTTTTATTGGGTGCATTTTCATGCAACTTTTTGAAACTATGGGGGTCATTCCGAGTTGTTCGCTCGTTATTTTTTTGTCGCAACGGAGCGAATAGTCGCTAATGCGCATGCGCAATGTCCGCAGTGCGACTGCGCCAATTAAATTTGCTATGCAGTTAGGAATTTTACTCACGGCATTACAAGGTTTTTTCTTCGTTCTGGTGATCGTAATGTGATTGTCAGGAAGTGGGTGTTTCTGGGCGGAAACAGGCCGTTTTATGGGAGTGTGTGAAAAAACGCTACCGTTTCTGGGAAAAATGCGGGAGTGGCTGGATAAACGGAGGAGTGTCTGGGCGAACGCTGGGTGTGTTTGTGACGTCAAACCAGGAACGACAAGCACTGAACTGATCGCAGATGCCGAGTAAGTGTGGAGCTACTCAGAAACTGCTAAGAAGTGTCTATTCGCAATTCTGCTAATCTTTCGTTCGCAATTTTAATATGCTAAGATTCACTCCCAGTAGGCGGCGGTTTAGCGTGTGCAAAGCTGCTAAAAGCAGCTTGTGAGCGAACAACTCGGAATGACCCCCTATATACGCTAATTTACGAAGCAGTCGAGTTGTAGGTTTTCGTGTTTCCGATGTCGATGCCAGTCATTTTTTTTTTTGGCACATTTGCAGCCGTCATTGTCATTTGCGTTCGTGTTTTTGATGTTTTGACTTGATTATTTTCAATGTTAAACGAGGCAGGGTTTTTTAACAACCACGGCCGCATTTTCCCTTTTAGTTTCGATGTTCATCCGCGTTTGTGATTGGTTGTGTTTCAGATGTAGGAGTGTCTGTGCGCAACCATATAAATACGCCCCAAACCGTCTGCACCTGGTGGGTTTAGTTAGTGGTGAGGAGGGAGGTTGTGCTGTGGAGGTTGGTAAGTAGTTAGTTTGGTGAGGAGTTTGTTTTGCGATTTCTGAGTGTAGTATTGTGTTTGAAAGTAGTCTTGTCATTCTTGTAGTCTTGTTTTTTTTTTTTTGTCTCATTTTTTGTCCAAGTGTTTTTTTGGTTTAGAGTCCCTTGTCAGTGTGTGTGTGTGTGTGTGTGTGTGTGTGTGTGTGTGTGTGTGTGAGTTGTGCAGTGGTAGTGGAGGAGTGTGTTGTTTGTCTTATTTTTTTTCTGTGTTAATTGTTGAACCGCACAATTATGTCTGACTCAGAGGGGGGTGAGGTGGCTGAGGTGAGTGAGGTGGAGGGTGTGAGTAAGGGGGAGGAGGTTGGTCAGGTGGAGGAGGTGAGTGAGAGTGAGGTTAGTGAGGTGGAGGAGGTGGGTGAGGTTGCTGCAGCAGCCTCAAGTGACAGTGATAGTGACAGTCAGACAGCTCCGCAGCCACGCACCACTACTAAGACTGGGCAGAATGTAAAGTTTAGTTATGCTGAAAATGTGGCATTGGAGCGGGAGCTGATGAAGTATCAGCGACAGTTATTTGGCCCTGAGTCCGCCAAGGTGTCAACACGGAAGAAGACGGTGTTGTGGGAGAAAGTTGTTGCTGCTGTAAATAGTGAGGGGGTGGTCAAGTGGACGGAGAACACGTGCCGCAAACGGTACTATGACATAAAGCAACGTGTCAAGTCCAAAATGGCCAAGGAGGCGAAGTTGGCTCGCAAAATCGTTGGTGGACAGCCCTATATTGCCAGATATCTGGACTATGAGGAGCCCATGCAGAGTTTAATAGCTCCTGAAGTAGTGTCTGCAACCCATGTCCGTGATTCTGATCTGCCCAGGAAGGATGGTGAGCATGTGTATTTGTCTTAACATTCTATTACATTACTTCTGTCGTAATTTTTGGCCTAAATGTGTGTCATGTGACGTTTCATATTACTCCCATCTTCATGTGTGCATCAGCAAAGACATTGTTTTGGGTAATGTTTTCTACAAAAGCCAATGTAACATAGTACTTTACTGTATGTCATGTGGTTTTTTAACAGTACATTTTCCATGTGTAGTTTGGACTTGGTGTGTCATTGACTTGTCCAGCAATAATGTTTTCCTTTTGCACATTTTACAGTTTGCAAGTTGGACTATGTTTTTTTATTTCAGTTATCCATGTGCAATGTTTCAAAAACAGTGGTTGACATGTTAGAGGCTGGAGTAGTGCAAAGTGGCTTTGAAGCCAGTTACATGTGTAATTTCATTAGTACTGTATGTAATCTTGTTTTACACAAACCCCCTATTTTTTGGTTAATTTTGAGTCTGTATTTATACCTTGACACAAACTGCAGACTTAGTTACCTTACTATTCTGATGGGTTTTTTTTTTGTTTGGGTTTGGTTTTTTGGCTCATATTGTGCTAATGTGTGTTTGGAGTGGCACATCACAGAGCATTTTCTATATTGCATCTTTCATTAATTACATAAAAATTTTAAATGAAGATGTATGTTTTTTTGGCTTGTTAGTGTATGTATTTGTAATTGTGTACTATGTCTGTGTCCTGTACATTATTTCCTGTGATGGAGTTTCCATAGTGTATATGGCTATTGGGCAATGTGTGTGTTTTTAAACATTATTTATGTTTATGGTCAGAAATTATTCCCAGAAATAAACATCCATTTTTTAAAGATTTAATGCTTATAAACATAATGGGTGGATGTATCAACAATGGCATGAATAAATAAGTTATTTTATTTGTTTAATTATTTACAGTGTTGAAAAAAGCAGTACTGGTCGTCCTACAGTCACTCCCATGACATCTGATGATGATGACGCTGCAGAAGCAGGTAAAGTGTCCATTGCATTATAGGTTATGTTTGTAAAGGAATGGCCATAACAAAAGTACACTTTAAATCCTAGGTCCATCAAAAGAAGCCTTGAGCAGCAGAAGGTGGACTCCTGCAGCACACCAAACAATAATACATGTGGCAACAAAGAAAGCAAGGTCTGATGTCCAATCACAACCACAGCAGTCTACCCCGCCACGAAGATTGTCTACAGTTTCTTCGGTCCCACCACTCCAAATTTTGGACACACCTCCAAGACGCCAACCACACTCCCCTCATCTTGATTGTAAGAAACTGTAATGAATAAAAAAAATCCTCATCTCATAATAATCCATTTAATTAGACTAATTCACTCAAAATTCAACAAAATCTGCTATACTTACCGAAAACAATAAAACATCAGATGGATTCTGAGAAAAATGGCCTTGTCCACATCCAGTAAAGATATGTATATCCACTTCAGCCATACAGCAGCAGATTGTGTGGAAGATGCTGCAACATAAACACATGTGTAAGCTTGGCAAATAGTAAGGTTATTTTCCTCAATTTCACTTATGTGTTTGTCCTAACATTGGCACCAACATGCAAAAACATTACTATGTTTTTGATTTAAACACTATAAGGCAACACATTATGCTTTAAAGTATGTTTTTATGGTGGAGTATGTCTGATCTACCATACAACTCATGTGCTTGCTTTAAGAATGAAGTAACCAGACACATTTGCCACAAACAGGAATATGTCTGTATTTAAGTTCTGAGTGATGATGTTGCCATGCTGGATATCTGAAAGCACCATTTAAATACATGTGTTCCATGTTTATTGCTTTGTTTTCATTTCTCAAACATATGTCTAATGCCAAAATTATTCTAATTCCAGATTCTAGTACTGGTACCAGCATCCCGTCGCAACAGCAGCAACACAGTGACATGGATGAGACAAACATTATACAAATGCAGCCAGTAATCGAAGGAATCAGCCACCCAGCACCTGTGAGTACACCACCACAGCAAAGCACTCCACCACCACAACACAGACCAACAACACCAGTAGCACAAGGCCCTGATCAAGTGTTTTGGGACAGTTAGCCCAACTGTCCCAAAACACTTAATCAAGATTGCCTGCGTAGGCAGACCCAAATTGCTCACCTTAGAAGAATCAGCAGAAATATCAGTTGCCAAAATGAACCAACCACCAGAATTGCCAATACCATGGAAATCATGCGTGCAGACATTACACATGTCATGGGCAACTTACAATGCATAATGGAAGAACAGCACAGACAACAGCAAAGCTACATCAACATCTTAGAAAACAATCAAATCATCAATGAATCTATCACCAGAATTTTAGAAAGTCAAAATGCTGCAACACGTGAACTCAATGCCACCCTCACTAGCCTCAATGAAACACTCAGATCCCAGCACCAACAGCAACCATGCAGCAGTTCTGGTACGACTACTCCTATTCTATTGCCAGTGTCCTCACCACCAGGGCGCTCCACCAGAGAACGCCAACATGACAGTGGTAAAGACAAAGGCCAGTCCAAGCAGCCAACCCAAAAATAAAAAATAGAGACACCGATTTCTGTATAGAGAAGAAAAAAACACAGTTAGTAAGTGTAGGTTTGTCACAATATATATAACACTTAGCACCTTGTCAGTTTGTTCAACATCATTAATTATAACTGTTACAAACAACAACAGGATTTTTTGCAACACATTTATTCTTTAACATTTTTGTATTTTGTTGGAGGAGGAAAAAGTTTTTTGAGCTGCACATTGATCTTAGCATGCAGTAACAAGACCACTTGATTTTTTTCTAATCATTACTCTTTCTAGATTCCAATAATTCTCATATCCTGCAGACAGACTAATTGGCAGCCAGGCAGAATGTCTTTAGCATGCAGTTACAAAACCACTTGATTTTTTTCTAATCATTACTCTTTCTAGATTCCAATCAGTATCATATCCTGCAGACAGACTAATTGGCAGCCAGGCTGATTCATCCATGACCAATACAACATACAATGTGAATTTTAACTCTTTTACATTTCTTCTGTAGACGACATTACAAGAATAACACAATTGAGTTGGCTAAAAAGGTCCTAATATGTTGTGTAAAAAATTAGATAATTCAGTCACAAACTGAATGACATTATTGTTGTGCCATGTTTGTGTGTGTTAAAAATGAGTAATCACATTCTTACACATGATGCAGAAACAAAGAAATTGTAAATATTTTAATGTACAAAAATAATGTATCTAATAATGGATATATGTTGAAAACTGTGTATTGATTTACAAATCTGCAAGTTAACTCCAGCAAACATAACGAAAAAAATAATTTTGGATGATACTAAGTTTGTGTCCCTTAAATACGATGGATCATCACACATAGGGACACATGTATTCCTCAAGGCTAACATATTATATGTGGAGAAGTGTTACATTAGGACGTTACACACATTCATGAAGTAAAATAATAAAAAATTTACTATGTGGATTATGTGTGTTTTTAAGAAATTAACAGTACAAGTTTATTGACCCTTATCCAGACTTCAGGCATGTCACTCATAATCTGTAGTTTAGAGATTTAAAATAAACACAATACACATGCTACATTTGTTTTGCATAAAGCGAGGGTATGTTTGTATGTCTCAAGGAGATAGACACATTCTGAGTAATGGTTTTTAAGCAAAAAATGGGGCAACATATATTTAGGCTTACACAACAAATGAAAGAAGCAAACAAAACTTACCTTAAAAATAACTATTTATGAGGTCTTGCCTAACCTGCCTCCCTACATTTGTACTCCAAGTATCACCAGATGTCTCTAATTCCTCTGCTTGCTGGCTGCTTTCTTCATCCTCCTCCTCCTCATTAATATGTGGCAGATCTTGTTGCAAACACATGTTATGAAGAAAGCAGCAGCAGAACACAATTTGAGTCACCTTCAAGGGACTATACAACAAAAGGCCACTAGACTTATCCAGACACCAAAACCTAGATTTCAGCACACCAAAACATCTTTCTATCACATTTCACTTGGACTTATGTGCATGATTGTAATTGTGTTCAGCAGGGGTATCAGGTCGGGACAATGGAGTTAGAAGCCAAGAGAAACAGCCATATCCTCCATCACCTGAAAGACAGATATAGTAACATGATTCATGTTAAGATACAGCAACACATAAGTAACACACTGTATTTGGCCAAAGTAGACACAGGCCTACACATAATTTTTTGTCCTAGTTTTTTTATTTATAGTCCCTTGTTAGTGTGTGTGTGTGTGTGTGTGTGTGTGTGTGTGTGTGTTGTGCAGTGATAGTGGAGGAGTGTGTTGTTTGTCTTTTTATTTTTCTGTGTTAATTGTTTAAACACACAATTATGTAAGACTCAGAGGTGGGCGACGTGAGTGAGGTGGGTGAGGTGGAGGGTGTGAGTAAGGGGGAGGAGGTTGGTCAGGTGGAGGAGGTGAGTGACAGTGAGGTTAGTGAGGTGGAGGAGGTGGGTGAGGTTGCAGCAGCAGCCTCAAGTAACAGTGATAGTGACAGTCAGACAGCTCCGCAGCCACACACCACTACTAAGACTGGGCGGAATGTAAAGTTTAGTTATGCTGAAAATGTGGCATTGATGCGGGAACTGATGAAGTATCAGTGGCAGCTATTTGGGTCTGAGTCCGCCATGGTGCCAACACGGTAAAAGATGGTGTTGTGAGCGAAAGTTGTTTCTGCTGTAAGTAGTGGTGGGGTGGTCAAACGGACGGAGGACACATGCCGCAAACAGTACTATGACATAAATCGCCGTGTTAAGTCCAAAATGGCCAAGGAGGCGAAGTCAGCTCGCAAAACCGGGGTGGACAGCCCTTTATTGCCAGATATCTGGACTATGAGGAGCCCATGCAGAGTTTAATACCTCCTGAAGTAGTGTCAGCAACCCATGTCTGGGATTCCAATCGGCCCAGGAAGGATGGTGAGCATGTGTTTTATTCTTAACATTCTATTACATTAGTTAGGTATTACTGTTTTTTCTAAATGCGTGTCATGTGACATTACACATTACTGCCATCTTCAAGTGTGTGTCATAAAATACATAGTTTTGGATAATGTTTTCTACAAAAGCCAATGTAACATAGTACTTTATTGTATGTCATGTTGTATTTTCACATTACATTTTCCATGTGTATTTTTGACTTGGTGTGTCATTTAATTGTACAGCATTAATTTTGTCCTTTACCACATTTTTTGGGGGTTGAAGTTTTGTTTTTTTAACATTTTTAAAGTTAGCCATGTGCAATGTTCACAAAACAGTGGTTGACATGTTAGAGGCTGGAGTAGTGCAAAGTTACTTTGCAACCACTTACATGAGTAATTTAATTAGTACAGAATGTAATCATCTTTATGACAAACCCAATATTTGTTGGTTCAGTTTGAGGTTGTATTTGTCCCCTGACACAACACTGCTGACTTAGTTACATTACTATTATGATGGTTATGATTTGTAATCAATGCTTTACTTATTTATCTGCTGTTATTGTGCTAGTGTGTGTTTGTAGTGACACATCACATTGCATTTTCTATATTACATGTTTCATTAATTACATTAGATAAGAAAAGCCAGATGTGTGTGTTTTGGCTTGTTGGTGTATGTATTTGTAATTGTGTCCTATGTTTGTGTCCTGTACATTATTTCCTGTGTTGCACATTCCATATTGCATATGGCTTTTGCGTTTGGTTGCAATTTTTTTTTTAATAAAACCAAGACAATATTTTAAGATGTAATGTTTATCAACATAATGGTTGGATTTATCAACAATAGCATTAATAATTTTTTTTTATTTTTTTGACATGATTTTCAGTGTTGAAAAAAAGCTCTACTGCTCGTCCTGCAGTCAGTCCCATGACATCTGATGATGATGACGACACTGCGGAAGCAGGTAAAGTGTCCATTGTAGCACAGGTTATGTTTGTAAAGGTATGGCCATACCAATTTTTTCATTTAAATCATAGGTCCCTCAATAGAAGTCTTGAGCAGCAGAAGGCGGCCTCCTGCACTATACGAGAAAAGGACACATGTGCCAACAAAGAAAGGCAGGTCTCATGGACACTCCCAAACACAGCAGGCTACCCCGCCACGAAAATTGTCTGCAGTTTCTTTGGTACCACCACTCCAAATTTTGGACACACCTCCAAGACGCCAACCACACACCCTCATCTTGATTGTGAGAAAGAATCTGTTTTGAAAAACAATATTAGTCATCTCGTAATAATCCACTTAATTAAACTCAAACTCGAAAACCAGCAAAATCAGTACTACTTACCGACATCACAAAAACATCAAATGGATCAGAAGAAAATTTGCCTTGTCTACATCCAGTTAAGATATGTATGTCCACTTCAGGCATACAGTAGCAGATTGTCTGTAAGATGCTGCAACATAAACACATGTGTAAGCTGTTAGGCGCCGTGGTCCGCGATGTCCTCGCGGCCCGGCGCCTAGCAACTAGGAACGCTGAGTGTGCTAGCCGCCGGGTCCCTAGCAATGCTGGGACGCCGTGCGCGCTGAGCCGCCGGCTCCAGAGCAACGCTGGGACGCCGGGCGCGCTGAGCCGCCTGGACCCTAGCAACGGGGACGCCACGGGCGGACCGCGCTCCCCGTTGCAGGGTCAATCAAGTTAACCACACATACACTTGTCTTCTGGTCGTGCAGCAAGGCAGCTGCATGGCATTTATGCTAATCAGGCTCTGAACATCTGATTGGAGGACTCCCTGTTAAATACCTTCTCAGTGCTTCACACAGACGCCGGTAATAGCTTCCTGCATGCTGCTTAGGTTTGCTGAACGTCTGTTCCAGTCCTGCTGTGTCCGGTCATTCCTGTCCTCAGAGTTCCTGAATCTTGGAGTTGTCATCTCATCCCAAGGAGTCTTCTGGTCCTCAATTGCCCGCAATAGTCGCCAGAGGATCTCGTGTGGTTTTCGTGAGTTGCGGCTCTGCCGCGTGCTGCGGCCTAGCCCGCTTCATTTTGTATTCTGTTTCAGAGCATTTGCGGAGGTTTCCGCTTCCACAAGTCCTCTCCGGAACTCGGCGGTGCAGGGTAGGAGAGTGGACAAGTGGGTATTTTGGTTGTCCTTTTCCCTGGCGGTTTTCCGCACATATTCTAGTTTTAGGTTAGTTTGTAGCCCCTGGCTTTGTTGTTTAGTTAGAGGGCCCCTTGTTATCACCCTGTCTCGGATTTCTCTTTGTCTCCCATTAAGACCTGAGGGGGCATCGGAGTTGGGCAGACGTAATCCGCCCTTCAAACGCGGCTGCCATGGGCTCAAGCAACCATAGTCTCGCAAGAGATTTCTGACAGCACGGGCGAGACAACGGAGTTAGGGCGCCAGGGGCTATTCCCGTTCCCGCTCCCTTTCCCAGCATTACGTTCCAGTGCTCAGGTCCTTGCTATAAGATCTCCCCAGACCAGAGTGCTGGAATCATAACATTATTACTGGCCATACCAAAACCTAAAATTAAACGGGGTTTAATTTTTTCTCATTCTGTTTTTGTGAGAGTTTATCGGCCTCATGAATCCGACAGGTTTAGGGCCAAATCCCGGTCAGCTCTTAGTCAACCAAATTCAAGAACTTACTCAGATGGTTCAGGATCTTTCTCTTCGCGTGAGATCGCAGGAAGATCTTTTGCAAGCCTCCCCGAAGGTAGTCCCTGAACCAAAGATGCATTTGCCCGACCGTTTTTCCGGTGACAGAAAATGTTTTTTTAATTTTAAAGAAGCCTGTAAGCTTTATTTTCGTTTAAGGCCTACATCCTCTGGTACAGAATCTCAGCGGGTTGGGATTATTATTTCTTTACTCCAGGGGGATCCTCAGACCTGGGCATTTGGTTTAAAAGCTGAGGATCCTGCGTTGTTATCTGTAGACGCCTTTTTTAAGTCATTAGGGCTCTTGTATGATGACCCAGATAGAGAGGCGTCCGCTGAGAGTCATTTGCGCGCTCTCAAACAAGGTAGAAATCCAGCGGAGGTTTATTGTACCAAGTTTCGCCGTTGGTCGAACGACTGTGGCTGGAATGACCCGGCCCTGCGCAGTCAGTTTCGCCTCGGTTTATCTGAATTTATTAAAGACAGTCTACTCCAGTACCCCGCTCCTGAGACTCTCGATAAACTCATGGAGCTTGCTATAAAGATTGATCGTCGTCTCCGAGAGCTGAGGGCTGAAAGAGGAACAACTGTAAGGTCTAGTCCTTGTGTTTATACCTTCCCAGAGGACGTCGAGGAGCCCATGCAGATAGGTCTCTCCCGGCTGTCTCCTGAGGAAAGAACCAGAAGACAAAAATCCGGTCTTTGTTTGTACTGTGCGGATAAGGGACATTTTGCTCGTAACTGCCCGAACAAGTCGGGAAACGCTCTGACCAGGTGAATTGTGAGGGGGTTCACTTAGGTCTGCAGCTTATCTCCTCAAACAGCTCTCTATTAGTCCCTGTTAAGGTTTCCTTTGGCAGCCTCAGTTCTTTGGTGTCGGCTTTTGTCGACAGTGGAGCTGCAGGAAACTTTATGGATTTAACTTGGGCTAAGGCCTTAGGCATTCCACATTTACCGTTAGATAGATGTATCACCATGCACGGCTTAGATGGGGGTCCACTTTCCAATGGGGTAATTACTCACCGTACACCTCCAGTAGTACTTACAGTAGGAGCCTTACATTCTGAAGATATTGAATTCTACCTTACACATTGCCCGGCAGTTCCTGTTGTTTTGGGTCACCCTTGGCTTGCCTTTCATAATCCCACCATTGATTGGCGGTCCGGGGAAATTTCCCAATGGGGTACTTTTTGTGTCAAAGAATGTATTTTGTATCCAGTCAGAGTTGCAGCAGTCGTCCCAGAGCTCATTCCTGTGGAATACCAGGAGTTTGCCGATGTCTTCTCCAAAGGCAATGCGGACATTCTGCCTCCCCATCGGCCCTATGATTGTGCAATTGAGCTAGTTCCAGGTGCCACTTTGCCTAAGGGGAGATTATATGCCTTGTCCGGGCCAGAAACCACGGCCATGAATAATTATATTCAGGAAAGCCTAAAGAAGGGATTTATTAGACCATTGAAATCTCCTTTAAGTGCTGGTTTTTTCTTTGTGGAGAAAAAAGATGGCTCGCTTAGACCATGCATTGATTTTAGGGCTCTGAATAAGATCTCCGTTAAAAACACCAATCCTTTGCGGTTAATTTCTGTGCTTTTTGATCAGTTACGTTCCGCCGTGATTTTTTCTAAAATTGACCTTAGGGGAGCTTACAACCTCATCCGAATTAAATCTGGGGATGAGTGGAAGACGGCTTTCAGCACTCAGTCGGGTCACTATGAAAACCTGGTGATGCCGTTCGGCCTGTCAAATGCTCCGGCAGATTTTCAAGACCTCATTAACGATGTTCTCCGTGACTTCCTAGGGAAATTCGTGGTCGTTTATTTAGACGACATCTTGATTTATTCTGAATCGATGGAACAACATGTTACCCAGGTGCGTCTGGTTCTTCAAAAGTTACGTGAGAATCATTTATATGCCAAGCTGGAGAAGTGTGATTTTCACATCACAGATGTATCTTTTTTAGGGTACATAATTTCTCCCCAGGGATTTTCCATGGAACCGAAGAAGCTCCAGGCCATCCTTAATTGGGCGCAACCCACTAATTTAAAAGCAATTCCGCGCTTTTTAGGGTTTGCGAATTATTATAGGCGGTTCATTCATTCTTTTTCTGACCTGGTTGCTCCCATAGTAGCTCTGACTAAAAAAGGAGCGGATCCTTCCAATTGGTCGCATGAAGCTGAGTTGTCTTTCCAGGCCTTGAAACAAGCCTTTGTCTCGGCTCCTGTCCTCAGACATCCTAATCCGGAATTGCCCTTTATTGGGGAGGTTGATGCCTCAGAGGTTTGAGTGGGGGCTGTCCTTTCTCAAGAAGATCCGGAGTCTCTGGAGTTACATCCTTGTGCCTTTATGTCCAGGAAATTCTCCTCCGCTGAATCCAACTATGACGTTGGTAATCGGGAGTTACTGGCAGTAAAATGGGCTTTCGAGGAATGGAGGCATTGGCTGGAGGGAGCTAGACATACTATTTTGGTTTTAACTGACCATAAGAACCTGCAATATATTGAATCAGCTAAATGGCTTAATGCTCGGCAGGCACGTTGGGCATTATTTTTTACTCGTTTCAGGTTTATCATCACTTTCAGGCCTGGTTCCAAGAATACGAAAGCTGATGCCCTGTCACGTAGCTTTCTTCCGGTTCACAATAGCAATCCTGTTGTTACCCCCATAGTTCCATCTTCGGTCATCCGGGCAGGCCTCACACAGGATTTATTTACCCAGTTAAACCAGCTTCAACACCAAGCTCCTAGACTTACTCCTGCTGGTCGTCTTTATGTCCCTGAATTTTTGAGAGCCACTGTTTTAACTGAGTTTCATGACAACAAAGTCTCAGGGCATCCGGGTATCACTAAGACCTTGGAGTTAGTCTCTCGCTCAGTGTTGTGGCCTAGTCTTTCTAAAGACGTTAAGGAATTAGTCCATTCCTGTCAGGTTGGTGCACAGCATAAGGTTCCTCGTTCGTTGCCTATCGGGCAACTCATGCCTTTAACTGTTCCTCTCAGGCCATGGTCTCATATCTCCATGGATTTCGTGGTTGACCTTCCCCTTTCAGCCGGGTTCCGAGTCATTTGGGTGGTAGTGGACCATTTTAGTAAGATGGCTCATTTTATTGCTCTTCCCTGATTGCCTTCTGCTCAAGGGTTGGCAGTTTTGTTCCTCCGCCATGTGTTCAGGCTTCATGGTTTGCCAACTGATATTGTTTCTGATCGGGGTCCACAATTCATCGCACAATTCTGGAAACGTTTTTGTGCCTCATTGAGGATGAAACTGTCTTTAACATCTGGTTATCACCCACAGTCTAACGGGCAAACCGAACGAGTCAACCAGTCATTAAAACAATATTTACGTTTGTATTCAGCCAAACTCCAGAATGATTGGTCCGAGTTTCTCCCTTTGGCTGAATTTGCTTATAATAACTCTTGTCATTCCTCCACCATAGAGTCTCCATTCTTTTCAGTTTTTGGTTTTCACCCCAGAGCCAATTCTTTTTTTCATCATTCTCCAGTCTCCTCGCTGACCTTAACCTCCCATCTCAGAGCAATTTGGAGAAAAGTGCACCTTGCTCTCAGAAAAGCGGCCTTCCGAGAGAAGAAATTTTCTGACAGGCTCCGACGTCCTTGCACTTTTAAGGTGGGAGATAAGGTGTGGTTCTCTACTCGCAACATCAAGCTTCGACAATCCTTGGCTAGACTGGGACCCAAATTTATTGGACCGTTTCTTATTATTAAGAAGGTCAACCCAGTTGCCTTTCGGCTACGTTTACCAAGATCTCTCAGAATTGGAAATACTTTTCACTGTTCCCTGTTGAAACAATATGTTTCTTCCAGTAGATTTCCTCGGAGGATCTCTCAGGGTAGATCTCCAGTGGATGTGCAGGGACAACAGGAGTTCTTGGTAGAGAAAGTTCTTGATTCTAGAATGTTCCGGGGTCGGCTTTATTTTTTGGTTCACTGGAAAGGCTATGGTCCGGAGGAAAGGTCTTGGGTCCTGGATAAGGATCTTCATGCCCCTAAACTCAAGAGAGCATTTTTCTGGAATTTCCTCAGAAACCTGGCTTTAGGGGTTCGTTGACCCCTCCTCAAGGGGGGGTACTGTTAGGCGCCGTGGTCCGCGATGTCCTCGCGGCCCGGCGCCTAGCAACTAGGGACGCCGAGTGTGCTAGCCGCCGGGTCCCTAGCAACGCTGGGACGCCGTGCGTGCTTAGCCGCCGGCTCCCTAGCAACTCTGGGAAGCCAGGCGCGCTGAGCCGCCTGGACCCTAGCAACGGGGATGCCACGGGCGGACCGCGCTCCCCGTTGCAGGGTCAATCAAGTTAACCACACATACACTTGTCTTCTGGTCGTGCAGCAAGGCAGCTGCACGGCATTTATGCTAATCAGGCTCTGAACATCTGATTGGAGGACTCCCTGTTAAATACCTTCTCAGTGCTTCACACAGACGCCGGTAATAGCTTCCTGCATGCTGCTTAGGTTTGCTGAACGTCTGTTCCAGTCCTGCTGTGTCCGGTCATTCCTGTCCTCAGAGTTCCTGAATCTTGGAGTTGTCATCTCATCCCAAGGAGTCTTCTGGTCCTCCATTGCCCGCAATAGTCGCCAGAGGATCTCGTGTGGTTTTCGTGAGTTGCGGCTCTGCCGCGTGCTGCGGCCTAGCCCGCTTCATTTTGTATTCTGTTTCGGAGCATTTGCAGAGGTTTCCGCTTCCACAAGTCCTCTCCGGGAACTCGGCGGTGCCGGGTAGGAGAGTGGACAAGTGGGTATTTTGGTTGTCCTTTTCCCTGGCGGTTTTCCGCACATATTCTAGTTTTAGGTTAGTTTGTAGCCCCTGGCTTTGTTGTTTAGTTAGAGGGCCCCTTGTTATCACCCTGTCTCGGATTTCTCTTTGTCTCCCATTAAGACCTGAGGGGGCATCGGAGTTGGGCAGACGTAATCCGCCCTTCAAATGCGGCTGGCATGGGCTCAAGCAACCATAGTCTCGCAAGAGATTTCTGACAGCACGGGCGAGACAACGGAGTTAGGGCGCCCGGGGCTATTCCCGTTCCCGCTCCCTTTCCCAGCATTACGTTCCAATGCTCAGGTCCTTGCTATAAGATCTCCCCAGACCAGAGTGCTGGAATCATAACATAAGCTTCTTAAATAGTAAGGTTGTAAATCTCAGTTTAACATGTGTGTTTTATCTTACGTTGCCACCAACATGCAAAAACATTACTATGTTTTTGGTTAAGACACTAAAAGGCTACACATTATGCTTAAAAATTTGTTTTTATGGTGAAGTATGTCTATTCTACCATACAACTCATGTGCTTGCTTTCACAAGGAAGTAACCAGACAAATTTGCCACAAACAGGCATATGTATGTATTTAAGTTATGAGTGATGATGTTGCTATGCAGGAAATCTGAAATCACCATTCAAATACATGTGTTCCATGATTATTGCTTTTGATTATTTTTTTCAAACATATGGATAACTAACATCAACATTTTCATTCCCCAGATTCTAGTACTGGTACCAGCATCCCTATGCAACACCAGTAACACAGTGACATGGAGGAGACAATCATTTTACAAATGCAGCCAGTAATTGAAGGAAACAGCCCCCCAGCACCTGTGAGTACACCACCACAGCAAAACACACCCCCACCACAACACAGCCCAACAACACCATTAGCACAAGGCCCTGATCAAGTGTTTTGGGACAGTTGGGCTACACAGCAGGACACTATTCAGGATTGCCTGCGTAGGCAGACCCATTTTTTTTCAAGCCTACCATCTCACCTCAGAAGAATCAGCAGAAATATCAGCCGCCAAAATGAACCAACCACGAGAATTGCCAATACCATGGAAATCATGCGTGCAGACATTACACATGTCATGGGCAACTTACAACGCATAATGGAAGAACAGCACAGACAACAGCAAAGCTACATCAACATCTTAGAAAACAATCAAATCATCAATGAATCTATCACCAGAATTTTAGAAAATCAAAATGCTGCAACACATGAACTCAGTGCCACCCTCACTAACCTTAATGAAACACTCAGATCCCAGCACTAACAGGAACCAAGCAGCAGTTCTGATACGACTACTCCAATTATATCGCCTGTGTCATCACCACCACGGTGCTCCACCAGAGCACGCCAACACGACAGTGGTAAAGGCAAAGGCCAGTCCAAGCAGCCACCCAAAAAAACATAAACCATATAGATAATGAATTCTGTTATGAGAAGAAAACAAAGTTAGTAATTGTATGATTGTCTGAATATATATATCACTTAGCACCTTGTAAATTTCTTCAACATCATTAATTAGAAATGTTAAAAACAACAAAAGGACTTTGTTCCTAACAATTATTGGTGAACATCTTTGTATTTTTTTGGAGGAGGGAAATGTTCTTTGAGCTGCACATTGATCTTAGCATGCAGAAATAAGAACACTATATTTGATTAGCTAATGTTTATTTCTTGATTCCAATCACTCTCAGATCCTGCAGTCAGACTAATTGGCAGCCATGCAGAATATCTTTTGCATGTAGAAGTAACACCACTATATTTGATTAACTAATGAATAGTTCTTGATTCCAATCACTCTCAGATCCTACAGCCAGACTAATTGGCAGCCAGGCAGATTAATCCATGACCAATACAATTTACAATGTGATTTTTTTACTCTTTTACATACCTTCTATAGATGACATGACAATAATAACACTATTGTGTTAGAAAAGAGTGTCCTAATATGTTTTAAACAAATTGAGATCATTATTTTGCCTAATGATTGACATTATTGTTCTGCCATGTTTGTGTGTGGTAAAAAGGAGTAATCTGATTCTAAAACATGAGGCATAACCAAAGAAATGTTAAATTTTTAAACAAAAACAAAAATGTGTGTAATAATGGATATATGTGGAAAACTGTGTATTGACTTCAAAATCTGCAAGTTTACTCCTGCAAACATAAATAATTAAATTATTTTGGATGAGACTAAGTTTGTGTCCCTTAAATCCAATTGAACTACACACATAGGGACACATGTAGTCCTCAAGGATAAATTATTAAATGTGGGTAAGTGTTACATTAGGACGTAACACACATTGATAAAATTAATAACATAATCAATTCTTATCAGGATTATGGGTGTTTTTTTAATAAATCACATTTTAATTGTATTAATACTTATCCCGAGTTCATACATGTGAATCATAATCTGATGTGTTGACAATTTAAATAAACACAATACATATGCTGCATTTGATTTGCATATAGCAAGGGTATGTTTGTATGTCTAAAGGAGACAGACACATTCTGAGTAATGTTTTAGAAAATAAAAAAAAACGAAATATCTATATGCTTACACAACAAATGAAAGAAGCAAAACATACTTACCTTAAAAATGTGTATTTATGAGGTGTTGCCTTACCTGCCTCCCTATATCTGTACTCCAAGTGTCACCAGATGTCTCTAATTCCTCTGTTTGCTGGCTGCTTTCTTCATCCTCCTCGTCCTCATCAACATGTGGCAGATCTTGTTGCAAACACATGTTATGAAGAAAGCAGCAGCAGAACACAATTTGAGTCACCTTCAAGGGACTATACAACAAAGGTCAACCAGACTTATCCAGATACCGAAACCAAGATTTCAGCACCCCAAAACATCTTTCTATCACATTCCGTGTGGACTTATGTGCATTATTGTAATTGTGTTCAGCAGGGGAATCAGGTTGGGACAATGGAGTTAGAAGCCAAGAGAAACAGCTATATCCTTCATCACCTGAAAGACAGATATAGTAACGTGCTTCATGTTAAGATACAGCCTCACATAAGTAACACAGTGTATTTTAGCACAGTATACAAAGTCCGACACATTAAATTACATACCCAGCAGCCATCCATCTGGCATTTGTCCATCCTCAAACTTATCACAGGGATGACTGACTGAGGATGAAGGAGTCATGGCAGCCCCCAGGGTAACTAGCAACAACACTCATTATTTTTAAATTTGCATCACAAACCACCTGCACATTTGTGGAGTAGTCTAAATGACGATTTATATATATGTGCTGCCTGCCCCTAGGTGGTCTCAGCTGAATGTGTGTGCAATCTATGTCTCTCAGCACATTGGGCATGCCAGCAAGCTCATAGAAAGCTACCCTGATGGCATACCACTAAGACTCTTGTGTAGGGAAGCAGATTGAGGCATCGATGTGGGGCTGCCAAACATCCAACACCTGTGTGTATATTTGAGAAAATAATGTGAATGTGATTTAATGACATAACATCATCACTGGCCACTGAGAGTAATTATAACAACAAAGAAACAGATGAGGTTGTTAGGTATACATCACCTGTGTTAGTATTCTGGAAAAGGTGGGCTGTGAGATTCCAATGACATCCCCAGACACAGCCTGAAAGCTCCCAGTAGCCATAAAGTGCAACACAGCCAGGAGATTGTGCAGGCCTGAGACAGGGCGAGAGCGTGCTGTCTCAGGGTCTAGGCCCAGTTTGACAAGGTCATACAGACGGAAAATGTTGTTACGATTTAGATGGAGCATCTGTATGACCCTGTCATCGGACAATGCGTTCAAGTTTAAACGACCCCTAAAAAAACGAGGCATGTGCAGCCTCCGCGGAACCTGTGCAACCTGCTGACCATGTTCAGTTTCTTGGCCCTTGTTACTTACATACTGATGTCTGAGTCTGAGGAATCCCACAGCACACAAAATATCACTGCACCAAACTCCAGCAGCCATTTCTGAGTGTAGGTTGTTTGAAATGGGCCTAAGATATTTTTATAGGCATCCTAATTCTGGTGTGATTGATTTTTAAGTTGCAACACATGTAAACATGCCTGAAAAAAGCAGGTCTATTTTTTTGCTGCTTTTTTTAACGAATCACAAAAAAATACGACCGCAATTGAGCATTTAGAAACTAACACCCAAATACGAATGAATAGTAAATTCCCGTGTTGTATGAACAAACAGTCGCATTTGACTGATGGTCTATTCATTCGTATTTCTGAACTTAGCCGTGAAAACCATTACGAATACACCAAACACTGCCGAGATTTGTGCTTAGTAAATTCCCGTGTTGCCACTTTGAAAAAAACACAAATCGGACAAACTCGAAATTTTAGTAAATAAACTCCTTGGAATCATTTTTTATTGTGATTGTAAACTACCTACTGTAACTGTACTAATATGTTATATTCAATAATCAGACTATATACAGTATATGGGCTAGAGGCATCATCGATTAGAGAGTGATAAAATGGAGAGTGAAAAAATGCCAGCCAATCAGCTCCTAACTGCCATGTCACAGCCTGTTTGAAAAATGGTAGTTAGGAGCTGATTGGCTGGCACTTTTTCACTCTCCATTTTCTCACTTTCCAAGCAATGATGCATTTAGCTTACCTTTTGAACAATTTTAATGGAATTGCGTTTAGCTACAATTCACTCCATCAGATTAATATATGACTATAGTATAAGTGTAGAAATATATGAAATAAAGTATTTAGGCTAATTAATTTAATAATATCAATATTATCCATTTAAAAACATAATGTAACCATTGAAATAAGTACAGTACTGTACATGCATTAAATAAAGAGAATGCCTTGTATAAATTACACAATTCTTAGACTAATTCCTCAATGTCATCTTGTTGATTCAACTGTTGGCTGTTGGTAACAAGTAGAAAGGTAATTATCTTTGTGACACAATGCCTTAGAAATGTCTAATTGCATTATTATTTTCTGGTGGTAAAAAACCCCCCATCAAAATACAGTAACATTTGATTATACCATGTTTCTTACAAAGAAAATCTAGGATGAATTTGATGTTACAGGTTGAGTATCCCATATCCAAATATTCCGAAATACGGAATATTCCGAAATACGGACTTTTTTGAGTGAGAGTGAGATAGTGAAACCTTTGTTTTTTGATGGCTCAATGTACACAAACTTTGTTTAATACACAAAGTTATTAAAAATATTGTATTAAATGACCTTCAGGCTGTGTGTATAAGGTGTATATGAAACATAAATGAATTGTGTGAATGTAGACACACTTTGTTTAATGCACAAAGTTATAAAAAATATTGGCTAAAATGACCTTCAGGCTGTGTGTATAAGGTGTATATGTAACATAAATGCATTCTGTGCTTAGATTTAGGTCCCATCACCATGATATCTCATTATGGTATGCAATTATTCCAAAATACGGAAAAATCCCATATCCAAAATACCTCTGGTCCCAAGCATTTTGGATAAGGGAGACTCAACCTGTATTTATTAGGTAAGCAGAACAAAGTACATCTAAAGAGATTGAGCCTGCTTCAGAGTTTAAATTGTGGGCCTAATTTAGATTACAGGAGGCCCCAAATTAAAAATAAAATGTATTGGTTGAAAACTGAGTTTATTTGCAGTTGAACATACATTATCTTAATATACTTTTCCACTGTTGTGCATCCCATAAGTGGTTTGTTGTGCAGGCAATTTTTGTAATGCCTTTTTGATATTTTATTATCTGATCTGGCTGTGTGACATTTTTCTCATCTTCATTATCAGCAGTTACTGAAAATTATTGAGGCTGTGAACACAACCTCTGTTGCTCAAACTGGAAGTGTTTGCTACCTACAGATGTAGCCACGCTGATCCATCCTGCGTCATGGCCGCATGTGCACACTTGCCACAGGTACGTCGAGCTGAGGCTAGTCGCACCTGTGATCGGCTCCATAGAAAGCCTATGGTTATGGGTGCGAATTAGACGCATGCACACAGATGGACTCCAGTGCTAACCCAGAGCATCCTATCCAACTCTCTTTATATTGCTGACCTCAAGTCTCCGCAAATACCCAGGTATCTCTACTTCCTTCCTGGATGCCCCTCACCAGGTCAAATTACAAAAAATAGAAACATCCTTACTAAACTGTCCCAAGAGTATGCACTCACTGCTCTCTCATCTACTGTCCAGTGGTCACAAACAGTGGACAATATTTCAAACTCCTGACCCTACCCTAGGGACATATTGGGATGCCGGGAAGTCAGGACAATCTCCGCTTGGCCAGGCCTCCTGCTCTCTCAGTGGCTCGACTAACTCCTCCCCAGTGGTGCAAGTAGAAATATTTTCTTATGGGTACTGAGTGCCGAAAATTGGGCATGGTCATGTGTTGTGATGGGGCGTGGCCACATGCTGCTAGTGGGAGTGGCTACATGACACTAGCGGCATGGCCACATGACACAGACCCTTTTTTGGGGGATTCTGGAGGCAAGGCTAAAAATATATACTGTAGCAATGCCTCCAGTATAATAGAAATATATAGTGATACCTCCAGTATAATAGAAATATATTGTAATACCCCCAATTTAAGAACAATATATAGTAATGCCTCCATTATAACAGGAAAATACAGCCAATGTCGCACTCCCAGTAACCCTGACAAAGTGGGAAGAGCAGTCATGCTGCCAAGCACCATGGTCTTGTTGCTTTTTGGCACATTATAATTGTGGCAATGGCAAAGTGTGTGGCAGGTGGTACTGCGTACTGCTGCCAAATTCTTAAGGGTACTCAGAACCAAAGCGTACCCGCATACTTGCACCACTGCTCCTCCCTGGACCAAGTCACAGCTGCCTTTATCAGAGTTCAGCTCTGATCGGGCAGCATACAAAGCTTCTGTGTATGCTCAATAACCAGCAGTGTAGCTGGACTGCTGACTGCTGCTGGTAGACTATAACAAATGACCGAGGGCCAGCGGCAGCCAAGGCATAGGGCTGGCTCCAGGCATGTTCCAATAGAGCGGCCGAACAGGGCATCACACGTTATGGGCGCCACTAGCTCTGGCTGCCATATTGGAGCCTGGAGCCATCCCTACAGCAGCTGCAGTGTCCGCCTAATAGCGAAGACGTACACTGCAACACAGCTCTAACCCCCTGCCCGCTAACTGGTGCCAGACCATGAGCCAATCAGAGCTTGTGGTCCAGCAGCTGAGGTTCCTGATTGGCTGCCGGACCACAAGCTTTGATTGGCTTGTGGACCGGCGCCTAGGTGTAGCTACATACCGCCGCGGCCACCGGAGACTGAGGGGCAGGAGAGGCGCACGCTGCGCTCTCCTCACCGCCCTCAACTAAAGAGCAGCAGCCTCACCGCACTACAGAACAAGAGACGCACAGTGAGCAGCATGAGGGGGATATCTGTCACTGTAGGGACATGCGTACCTGGCACTGGGGGCATATCTGGCACTATGGGGACATGTGTATCTGACATTGGGGGCATATCTGGCACTGGGGGACATGTGTATCTGGCACTGGGGACATATCTGGCACTATGGGGACATGTGTATCTGGCACTGGGGGCATATCTGGCACTATGGGGACATGTGTATCTGGCATTGGGGCCATATCTGGCACTGGTGGGACATGTGTATCTGGCATTGGGGGCATATCTGGCACTGTGGGGACATATCTGGCACTGGGGGCATATCTGGCACTATGGGGACTTGTGTATCTGGCATTGGGGCATATCTGGCACTGGGACATGTGTATCTGGCATTGGGGGCATATCTGGCACTGGGGGGACATGTATATCTGGCATTGGGGCATATCTGACACTGGGGGGACATGTGTATCTGGCACTTTGGGAACATATCTGGCACTGGGGGCATATCTGGCACTATGGGGACATGTGTATCTGGCACTGGGGGCATAACTGGCACTGTGGGGACATGAGTATCCGGCACTGGGGATATATCTGGCACTGGGGGACATGTGTATCTGGCATTGGGGGCATATCTGGCACTGTGTGAGGACATGTGTATCTGGCATTGGAGGCATATCTGGCACTGGGGGACATGTGTATCTGGCATTGGGGCATATCTGGCAGTGTGGGGATATGTGTATCTGGCATTGGGGGCATATCTGGCACTGTGGGGACATGTGTATCTGGAACTATGGAGACATATCTGGCACTGTGGGGACATGTGTATCTGGCACTGGGGGCATATCTGGCACTGTGGGGACATGTATATCTGGCACTGGGGGCATATCTGGCACTGTGGGGACATGTGTATCTGGCACTGGGGGCATATCTGGCACTGTGGGGAAATGTGTATCTGGCACTGGGGCATATCTGGAACTGTGGGTACATATGTATCTGGCACTGGGGACATATCTGACACTGTGGGAACATGTGTATCTGGCATTGTGGGCGTATCTGGCACTGTGGGGACATATGTGTCTGGCACTGTGTGGTGCATATATGTATCTGGCACTGTGGGCTATATATGTATATGGCACTGTGGGGCATATATGTATATGGCACTGTGGGGACATGTGTATCTGGGGGGCATATCATGTGTATCTGGCACTGCTCAGGGGCATATAATGTGTATCTGGCACTACTGCAGGGTATATCATATGTTTCTGGCACTGCTGTGGGGCATATCATGTGTATCTGGCACTGCTGCGGGCATATTATGTGTATCTGGCACTGCTGGGGGGCATATTATGTGTATCTGGCACTGCTGGTGGGCATATCATGTGTATCTGGCACTGTTGGGGTGCATATTATGTGTATATGGCACTGCTGCGGGGCATATCGTGTCTATCTGGCACTGCTGGGGGGCATGTTGTGTCTATCTGGCAGTGCTGGGGGCATGTCATGTCTATTTGGCAGTGCTGGGGGCATGTTGTGTCTATCTGGCACTGCTGGGGGACATGTCGTGTCTATCTGGCACTGCTGGGGGGGCATGCCATGTCTATCTGGCACTGCACTACTGGGGTCATTATGTGTATCTGGCACTATACTGGGGACATTATGTGTGAGGAACACTACTGTGGCTGTTATGTGTAAGGCTGCAAATTGTGTGTGTGTAGAGGGGTTGTGAAAAGATATTTATAGTTTGATAATATGAAGTTGCTAGGCCATGCCCACTTTCCCAGGAGCGCATGGGGGAGAGGCAGTGGGGTGGGGCGCTTCAAAATTTTCTCGCTCGTGGTGCTGGTATGCCTGGAGCCGTCCCTGCCGGGATCACCACGCATAACGGGGACTTCTGACATGCTTCTCAGTGGCTGGTCCCTTCCCATGGACCAGTCAACCTACCACTGAGCTCAAGATAAAGTAGACTGGACAGCGTGCATCAGCGCAGCACAACTGACCTGAGTCACTCTTCACTGGACTACCTGACTGTGCCATTTCATTTGCAGCTATAAATGCTTCTGACTGCCTTTCTGAGGAACCATGGGATTATTCAAAAGTTCGATCTGCACCTGATGCTGCGTTTTTGTAACGCAAGCGGCAGATTGGAGACACTGTCAGTGGGCGTCTTGATACAGATCCCCACTGCTGCAACACTTGCGTACAGGGCTGCCAAGAGAAATTTTGGGCCTCGGTACAACAACTTCCTGGGCCCCCCTTCCCCCACTGGAGGGGATGTGATCACAGCATGCTGAGGGCATGGCCACTTCTCTTTGGGGGCATGTCTAGCACATCAGAAGCGCCCACCCACTGAAGCATGGCATGCCTCCCAGCCAGGGCAGTAGAGGGCCTGGCTGGGCCAAGGTACTTTTTAGGGGGCATGGCCTAATCAAAGGAGGTGAGGATCTGGGCCCCCACTGGGCCCCTCTATCAGACCTGGGCCCAGGTAATTTGTACCCTCCCCCCCCTCTCTCAATTCCACTACTTGCATATAATCACAATTTGTTGAGTACAAATTTGCAGTCACAACAAAATTTGCATACACCTCTGCATCGGGCTCAGAACACATACATAAGAAATGTTCAAAACTAGCATAACAGTGGTAAATAGGCCTGTTAGTAGAAAGCAACATGGCTCTGTTTTCATACCAGGAACCTCTGGACGCTCTTTCTACTAAAGGGCTTGTTTGCCCCTGATATGCCAGTTTTTTTCTTTCCTTATGTATATGTGCCAGGCCCGATTCAGAAACTCATATGTGTATTTAGAGGTGTTTAGTTAGTGCTAATGGCCTTCTGAGTTTTTTGATGTTTAACAGTGATGTGTCACACTGTACTCGTCTATCTGAAGTAGGTCTATTTTTTCACGATTTTTAATTGCTGCTGTAGTTCTGTGCGAGTTTACAACTCGCATCCTAATATATCATGCGAGTTGAATATTTTTATTGGGAAAACATTTAAATGTGAGTTTGGGGCATGCGAAAAGTGGATCGCCAGAATTAGTGTGAGTTTGCTTGTTCTCACAGCCTATTAAATGTACGCGTTTGTTGCTGGTTGATTCACAATTTATTCAGCTACTTTTCAATGTCAAGTCATTGAACACTACATTGATGGTTTTTATATATATCTTATTATATTATAATTTCACCATGTGTTTTTCCAACCACTCTTCCCTCCTCACATTATGTTTTTTAAAATATTTTTTCAGATTGTTATCTCTGACTCAGCTATTTTAATATTCATTTAATAAGAGTTATATTTTAGAGGTAGACAGAGAGACACAATTAGAAAGTTCTTTTCCCCTGTTCTGGATTTTTGCATTATTCACTCTTTGAGATCACCTCCATTGAGTTATTCTTTTCAGTTTAGGATAATATTTGATATTAATGTGGATAGTCTTATGCTAAGGCTGTAATACTTGAATGCCTGATGAGTTATGCCCCTTGTAACTATGAAAGCTGTTTTGTGGTTGTCAGAGGGCACCCATACAACTAAGGCTGTTTGTGGAGTGCCGGTCTAATCTCTGTTCTATATAGTATACATATAGGGGGTCATTCCGAGTTGATCGCTAGCTGTCATTGTTCGCAGCGCAGCGATCAGGCTAAAAATTGGCACTTCTGCGCATGCGTATGGTGCGCACTGCGCACGCGCGACGTACTTTCACAAAAGCCAATGTAGTTTTACACAAGGTTTAGCTATGCTTTTCAGTCGCACTGAGTGATTGACAGGAAGTGGGTGTTTCTTGGTGGTAACTGACCATTTTCGGGGTGTGTGTGAAAAAACGCAGGTGTGCCAGATAAAAACGCAGGAATGGCTGGAGAAATGGGGGAGTGGCTGGCTGAACGCAGGGCGTGTTTGTGATGTCAAAACAGGAACTAAACAGTCTGATGTGATCGCTAGCTAGGAGTAGGTCTGCAGCTACTCTGAAACTGCAATTTTTTTTTTGTAGCCGCTGTGCGATCCTTTCGTTCACACTTCTGCTAGGCTAAGATACACTCCCAGAGGGCAGTGGTTTAGCGTTTGCACTGCTGCTAAAAGCAGCTAGCAAGCTATCAACTCGGTATGAGGGCCATAGATAGATAGATAGATAGATAGATAGATAGATAGATAGATAGATAGATAAACAAAAGTCACATGGACCGGCACTCCCATACGCTGGACAATAGACTCCGGTGCATCCTGACTAGAAAAAGTAAAACATGTACTGAAAAAATGCAGCGGCACTCTGAGATTTCCACTAACAAAGTCTGTGTATTAAAAATTACTCCATGCTATTCCAACATTTTCAGGGCTAGTGTGCCCCTCACTCACCTTGACAAAGAGGCACGCTAGCCCCGAAATGTTGGAATAGCATGGAGTGATTTTTAATACACGGCTTTGTTAGTGGAATTCTCTGAGTGCCGCTGGATTTTTTCAGTACTTATGTATATATATATATATATATATACTAGCTGGAGTACCCGGCATTGCCTGGGATTTTAAGAATGTCTGTTTAAAAAGTAAATGTAAATATTAAACACACAGTATAAATAACATTGTAGATAGCTGAATACCCATGCTTCGCTACGGGATGAGGATGGTAAATTAGAATGTTAGTAATTCGTAAATTTACGTCGGTATATAGGCATATTTTGCTTCCCTGACGCACTTTGTGTAGTGGCCGGACCCCTTTTTGTTCCCCCAAGGGACCCTGCTCTTCCCACTATACAACTCTCAGTCTGTGGCTTCCTGCTGCCTCCATTCCCCTCCTCACATCATGTCAGTGCCCCTGTGAAATTATCAATTTATTTACAGTTTCTTATATAGCGTAGCACATTATGTATCTCCTGATATACTCTGTGCTGCTGGGGGAACCGTGCTTCTTCCACTATATAACTGTCAGTGTGTGGGTTTGTGCTACCTCCATTCCCCTCCTCACATCATGTCACTGGCCCTGTCACATGCAGCCCTGTAATCACTGACATATCATGCATGTATTGATATAGTCTGTGCCGCTGGGCCACCCCTAGGGGTGCTAGTGGAGTGTTACCCCCACAGTGTTTGTTCCCAGAGTGTAAGTCATATGTGCAACAAAGTTGTTGTAAATTGCTACAGGCATTCCAAAGTTATGCTGTCTTCTGAAATACTCAGTGCTGCTGCCCCACCCCTAGGGGTGCTAGGGGTGTCTTACCTTCACAGTGTTCGTTCCCAGCGTGTAAGTCATATGTGTAGCAAGTTTGTTGTAAATTGGTCCAGGCATGCAGGAGTTATGCTGTCTTCTGAAATACTCTGTGCTGCTGGCCAACCCCTAGGGGTACTAGGGGTGTCTAACCCCCACAGAATTTGTTCCCAGATTGTAAGTCAAATGTGTACCAAGTTTGGTGTACATTGCTCCAGGCCTTCCACAGTCATGCTGTCTGCTGACATACTCTGTGCTGCTGTCCCACCCCTAGGGTTGCTAAGGGTGTTTGACCCCCACAGTGTTTGTTTCCAGAGTGTAAGTCATATGTGTACCAAGTTTGTTGCAAATTGCTGCAGGCATTCCAGAGTTATGCTGTCTGTTGAAATACTCAGTGCTGTTGCCCCACCCCTAAGGGTGCTAGGGGTGTCTTCCCCCCACAGTGTTTGTTGCCAGATTGTAAGGCATATGTATACCAAGTTTTGAGTACATTGCTCCAGCAATTCCAGAGTTATGCTGTCTGCTGATATACTCTGTGCTGCTGTCTCCCCCCTAGGGGTGCTAGGGATTTCTAATTGTTTTAGTTGCCTCGGCCATGTTTTAATACGCTTGTATGTAAAATGTCACGATCATACTGTATCTTGTAAACTGTGGATTTGTATAGAAAGACAGTAGGACAGAAGGATAAAAGGACAGAAGGACAAATTTTCACTTTTACAGTATCTAGTAGATTAGAGATGAGTGGCTTTGGTTCTCAGAGAACCTAACCCCTCCAAGCCCAGTTCTATGTCCAGCTTGGGATTTCCCACCAGAATCTGAAACCAGAATAAGACAAAACATCATCATGCTGCTGTTGGATTCTCTTGGGTTTTGGATTCCATATAAATAGCCACACATCACCACCATTTTCACTCCAGACTTGGAGAGTGAGGGAGACTGACCTCTGTCTCTCTGTGGGTGCTGGTGTCGGGTGGTGTCAGTGTGTGCTCTGTAGGGGTGCTGCCCCTGTTACTGTGGTGTACCTGCGCTGTAAGGGGTGATGTACTGGCTATCCTGGCTGTCACTGGTATTTAATATGCTGTTTGGGGTGCTGCTGCTGTACATGGGTGTTGTTGCTGTCCTGGCTTTCATGGGGTTGTACAGGGGGCAGGGGTACTGTCCTCCTCTATGCTGTAAAAAAATCACACTAGTCCTGTATGCTGTGAAAATAGAGGGGTCCTGGCCCAGTCTTGTATGCTGTAAAAATTCAGGGGTGCTTCTGTTTAAATATTACACTGGCCCTGTTTGCTGTAAAAATTCAGTGTTGGTGCTGCTGTTGTTAAAACAAAAGCACACTGTCCTGTATGCTGTAAAAATACAGGGGTGCTGCTGTTAAAATATTACACTGACCCTGTATGCTGTAAAAATTCAGGGGTGCAGTTTTTTTAAAATAAAAGCACACTGGTCCTCTATGCTGTAAAACTACAGGGGTGGTGCTGTTAAAATATTACACTGGCCATGTATGCTGTAAAAATTCAGGGGTGCAGTTGTTAAAATAAAAGCACACAGGTGCTGTATGCTGTAAAAATACAGCGCTCCTGCTGTTAAAATATTACACTGGCCCTGTATTCTGTAAAAAATCAAAGGTGCTGTTTTTAAAATAAAAGCACACTGGTCCTGTATGTTGTTAAAATACAGGGGTGCTGCTGATAAAATAAGATTACACTGGCCCTGTATGCTGTAAAAATTCAGGGGTGCAGTTAAAATAAAAGCACACTGGTCATGTATGCTGTAAAAATACAGGGGTGCTGGCCCAGGCTTGTATGCTGTAAAAATTCAGGGGTGCTGATGTTGTTAAAATAGAAGCACACTGGTCCTGTATGCTGTAAAAATTCAGGTGTGCTGCTGTTAAAATATTACACTGGCCCTGTATGCTGTAAAAATTCAGGGGTGTTGCTGTTGTTAAAATAAAAGCACACTGGTCCTCTATGCTGTTAAAATACAGGTGTGCTGTTGTTAAAATAAAAGCACACTAGCCCTGTCTTGTTTGCTGTAAAAATTCAGGGGTGCAGTGAAAATAAATGTACACTAGCCCTATCTTGTATGGTGTAAAAATTCAGGGGTACAGTAATATAAATGTACGCTGTCCCTGTCTTATATGCTGTAAAAATTATGGGGTGCAGTGAAAATCATTGTACACTGGCCATGTCTTGTATGCTGTAAGGATTCTGGGGTGCAGTGAAAATCAATGTCCACTGGTCCTGTCTTGTATGCTGTAAAAAATCTGGGGTGCAGTGAAAATCAATGTACACTGGCCCTGTATGCTGTCAAAATACAAGGGTGCTGCTGTTTAAATAAAAGTACACTGGTCCTGTATGCTGTAAAAACACAGGGGTGCTGTTTTTAAATAAAAGTACACTGGTCCTGTATGCTGTAAAAATACAGGGGTGCTGCTGTTAAAATAAAAGGACACTGGCCCTCTATGCTGTAAAATACAGGAATGCAGTGAAAAGAAATGTACACTGGCCTTGTTTTGTATGCTGTAAAATTACACGGGTGTTGTGAAAAACAGGTGTGCTGGCAGTGTCCGCGGTTGGGATGTTTAGGCCTGACCTTCAGAACACTGTATGGGAAGAGGAGGCTCATACCACCATTTGCATGCCCTCTGCAAGTGCTGGGAGGATCACCCACAGTCCAGTTGCTGATATTGAGATTGAGGATGTCACTGTAGAAATACACCAGGATGAGAAGGATATGGATGTAGCTGGCGCTCTGGAGGAAGTTGACAATGAGGATTCTGATGGTGATGTGGTTTGTTTGAATTAGGCACCAGTGGAGATATTTGTTGGCAATGGGATGAAAAATCCCATTATCATGCCTGGGCAAAATACAAAAAAAGCCACCTCTTTGGTGTGGAATTATGTCTCCACAAATCCAGACAACAGGTTTCAAGCCATCTTTTGCCTTTGTCAATCCATAATAAGTAGGGGTAAGGACGTTAACCCTTAGGAACATCCTCCATTATACGTCACCTGCAGCACATTTATCAAAAGTCATTGTCAAGTACAGAAACTTTGGGTAATAGCGTAAGCAGTCCACTGACACCTAAATGATGTGGTTTTGTTTAAATATTAGTTCTCTGTGAGGATGAGGATATAAACACTGAAGGGTGCAGTGGGGGGGGGAGGGAGTCTGAGGATGAGGACGACATCTTGCCACTGTAGAGCCAGTTTTTGCAAGGAGAGATTAACTGCTTTTTTTTTTTTTTTGGTGGGGGCCCAAACAAACCAATAATTTCAGCCACAGTCATGTGGCAGACCCTGTTGCTGAAATGATTGGTTTGTTAAAGTGTGCATGTCCTGTTTATACAACATAAGGGTGAGATTCTATTGCATGCGCAAATCTCCGGGAAAATTGTGCAGTGGCCATTTTCCCAGAGATTTCCTTACTGCTCTGCTGTGAGGATTTTAGATCAGTCATACATTCTGAATGAATGGAGTGCGGATAACCTCCAGTAGCACAGAGAGTGCCTTCAAGCACTTTGTCCTCCTACAAGCAGTGCAGAACTTGTAGGAGGACAAAGTGCTTGCTTCCCATAGCACTCCCTGTGCTATGGGAGGCGATCGTCATGTGCAGGGGTAGAGAAGCAGGTGGCCAAAGGACCTGGATGGAGTTCTCTGCACCCCCTTAGCCTTCCCCTAGTTGCAGCCTTGGTCTGTGATGATAAGACACACACTAGCAAGCAATCTGCAATACAGGATCCTCCTGTGTTTATTTGATAAAAGTGAGCTACACGATTGTTTTCACAAGGATATCTATCAGTAGATTTTGTGTATGAGAGCATAGACAGCGATGTGATTTCAATTTAGCAGACCCAAGATCTAGTTTGTTCATACTTGCCTTCTTTTGAAAATGCATTTCAGGGAGATTGTGAAAGTGACACCTATCAACGCGGGTGCGTACTGCTACATCTGAGAGGCGTGTCATAAAAATGACTTACATCCAAATGTAAATAAGCCCCAAAGTTAGTAGGATCTACTTGTTGAAGAAAACACACTGATATTTTGCAGGATTTATTTGTGTATTGTGTTTTATAAGAGGTTCCATATACTGTAAGTGGCCAGGAAAAACTTATTTTAAATGCATGCAGCCATAGGGGTCATTGCGCCTTATGACCAAAGCAGGGAAGTGGCACTGATGATCCCATTTTAATGTATGTATCTCTGATTTCTCTTTTTTCCCAAGAATGTAACAGCTGCATAATGTGGATAAGGTGTAATCAGGGAGATTGTTGGTCCATTCAGGGAGTGTGGGAGATTGCTACTATTTCAGGGAGTCTCCTGCAGAATGAGGGAGGGTAGGTAACTATGAGGTTGTTCAATGTTGAGTCTGGTAGACAAACAAGTGCAGTCTTTTACACTGTACTGTACACGTCAAGAGCAGAGAAAGGGACAAACGCTAGACATCAATTAGTACAGACTCCTCCTGCTTGTGTTTGATAGTCTGAGCTACACTTAGGGGTACATTTAATAAAGCTTCTACGTGAAAAGAGGTTATCTTTTCCATAGTAACCAATCAGATTCTGTCTATCATTTCTCTATTTCATCCTAGAAAATGATAGAATATAATTAGCTGCTATGGGCAACATCACTTCTTTTCATTCAGAAGCTTTAGTAAATGTACCCCTTAATGTGTACACATTAGAAGGGTATATATTTTGTGCATTGGGGCAGAGACAGTACCATGATTGTAAGCTTAGATGACCAAAACATACTGTGCTGTGATTGAGTGAACTGCACCCCTATGAAGACATCTTTTTCTAGTTGAAAAAAATCTCAAGTCTTTTAAAATTTGATTTACTGTAGATATTTCAAGGGGAAATTGTGTTTTTTAGAGGCAGTATATAGCTGCCATTAAGGGCACTTGTCAGGTGGCGGCACTTGGATACTTGTTTATTACTGTCAGATCTAAATTTACCAGTAACTGCAAAATATTTCAACTCTGCTCTACCATACGGCATCTTGAGTGGAGTGTAAATGGGTAGGTCTGCCCCTGTAAGCCGTACTACTTAGTTAATATGTATACATACTGTAATTCAAAATAAATTGAAATGTCTTTGTTTGTGTTTTTTTTTTATTATATTACATTGGCAATCATCAAATGAGGGCTTATAACCAATAAATGTACATATTAAAATAGGCAGAGGGGGGAAGCCATTACTGTTGTACCTAGGAGCGCCATGACCCCTAAATTGTGTTAGACATTGGATCACTCTGTGGTCTGTCTCCATTCCCAGCACGAGAGGCAGCTTCCCTGTTCTAGTGTTTTCCCGCCTAGTGTCAGCTCAGTGCAGGAGGAGGTGCTTAGTTCACAGTCGGAGAGAGTTCTTCCAGGGAGAAACAACTGCACTGACGTGCAGCTTCTGCTCTACTGAGTGTGTGACCTTGTCTACCCCGCAGCCAGAATCTGTGTGTCCTGAAATGTTGTGTCCCTGCTGTACTGCATCCTCAGGCGTGCACAGCTAACTTTATTAGGGGGTGCACCGCAGGAGGGGCATGTCACCACCTTTTGGGCGTGTCTAGCACTTTTTTAAATTCTCTCAGTAAAATCAGTGGCTTAATCTAATTTCTCCCTAGTTCCTAATAAGAAAGTAGATATAAAACACCCCAGAGAAATAAAATAAAATGTAATGGTGCGACCACCAACTGGTACTGACTGTCCGCTACAGCATAACTCTGAGTCCTAGCTGCCGATCCTGCCCACCCTATCGCTGTTTACACTTTCCCAACCTATCCCTGACCCAGTGGCAGAACTAGAGAGTGGTGGGCCTAGGTACATATGCATTCCCCTCCCCCACCACCCCCACCCCTTGCACCTCCCAGCATCTACACCCTGTTTTCAGTGGGCCACTCTGAAAAGTACAGGAGATTTAGGGGGCCGAACATTCCAGTTTTAATATAACAGAAGAAAAGTTTAAAATGTACAGTTGTGCCATCAGAGCCACATCTGCCTCTTTCTATGACATCAGACCCCTCCTCCGCAGGACACAAGCATTTGTCACACGTCACCATGCTCACCAGCTACTGACAGTATTGCCCCTTATTCACATTATGCCACACAGTATGAACCAAAATTTGAAATATGTCACATGGTATGAGACGAAATTCACATTATGTCACACGGTATAATCCACATTTCCATTATGTCGCAAAGTATGAACAAAAATGTGCAATATGTCACACGGTATTAGACAAAATTCACATTACACCACACAGTATGAGCCGAAAATTCACATTATGCACACAGTATGAGCCACATTCACATTACGCCACATGGTATGATCCGAAATTCACATAATGTGAATCTCAGCTCATACTGTGTGACTTAATGTGAATTTCGGCTAATACCGTGTGACATAATGTGAATTTCAGCTCATACTGTGTGACATTATGTCACACGGTATTAGCCGAAATTCACATTATGTCACACAGTACTAGCCAAAATTCGCATTACACCAAACAGTATGAGCCGAAATTCACATTATGCCACACAGTATGAGCCGAAATTCACATTACCCCACACAGTACGAGCCACATTCACATTATGCCACACAGTATGAGCCATATTCACATTACGCCACACAGTATGAACCAAAATTCACATTACCCCACACAGTATGAGCCGCAATTCATATTACTCCACATAGTATGAGCCGAAATTTACATTACCCCACACAGTATGAGCCGAAATGTACATTACGCCACACAGTATGAGCCGAAATTTACATTACACCACATGTTACGAGACAAAATTCACATTATACCACACAGTGTGAGCCGAAAATTCACAGTATGAGCATCATCACTCTCATCAGAAAATAATGCAATCTGTGGGTGCACTCTTGAAAAAAACTGAAAAAAGAAAAGAAGGTATATATACGTGTTTACTAGCTGAGCCAAGCATTTAGTCGTTTCCTGAGTGCACCTATAGACTTTGGGGGTCATTCCGACCCGTTCGCATGCTGCTGTTTTTCGCAGCGGTGCGAATGGGTCGGTTCTGCGCATGCACAGCGGCCGCAATGCGCAGGCGCGTTGTTGTCCAGCGATGGCCGCCACTGGGCAACGACAAGAAGAATGAAGAAAGGAGGACAGCGTTCCGAGGCGTCAACTGACCATTTTCAGGGAGTGGTGCGGTGAATGCATGCATGTCCAGGCATGTCCAATCGTTTGGAGGGCGGATGTCTGACGTCAATTCCGGGACCTGCAATGCTGGCTTCATTGCACAGGGTAAGTAACTCTTACCCTGGTCTTGTTCTACACAAAACTTTTTTTGCATAGCAGGGCTGCACAAGTGTTCGCAGTCCTGCTATGCAAGAATACACTCCCCCATAGGCAGCGTCTAGTTGATCGCACGGGCTGTAAAAAGTTGCAGCGTGCGATCAACTCAGAATGACCCTCTGTAGGTGCACTCAGGATACTACTGAATGCTTGGCCCAGCTAGCATATATATGTAAAGAAAGAAAAAAAGCAAAAAAAAAAAAGTGTTACTTAATGTACATGGATGTACTGCTTAATATATATATATATATATATATGTATAAACTAGATGCTACCGTGGCTGCAGTGGCAGGGGCAAGGAAGGCACACATAGAGTACATTGAGAGCGTGGGCGTGGAGGGAGGGCGCAAGGCATGACAGCAACATGTCACATCGCAGTGTGATGTCAGTGCCTTTCCTTCCCCCGCTTTGTGGCCAGATATACTGCATATCATCCGTGGCGGGCACAGGGCATGCGCAACGGGGTGGGAGGTGCAGTGGCAGTGCAGCAATGAACAGAAGCCCGGGTCTCAACGGCGGCTGTGGCAGGCGTGGTGTGTGTGGGGTGTCAGACATTAGAGAGTGCCTGTGCGCACAAGGCCCCCCCCCCCCCCCCCGTGCACATGCCTATAACTGCATCACATGTATACTGTGAGTTCCTGCTGCTGCAGAACATCTTCTATATACTACAAGCTGTTATCTATGTTATATGAATAAACAAATCATCCTTGTTAAGTGCCGTTGTGTGGACTAACATCCCTGTCCGACACCACAACACTCTGCCAACAAATTGGCACCTGTGCACATATGGTATATTTATTCTTTTTGCATTCAGGATAAATACTTGTTGCTTTTGCACGTAGCCCACAAATGCTGGATAGCTTTATTTTTAATTTGCAATTCAGATTTCAGTTTGCGCACACCCAACCCAAATCTAAATCTCTCTGTACATATTAAATCTTCAGCATGTTTTGTCCAGGTGCAGAGGTACTTGCTCTTTCCTACTCAGAATCATGCCAAAAGCTAGATTAAGATAATATTTTACTCATAGATGCCATATTTTAACAACATGATACTTATTACAAGATGCAAGAAGCTTAAATATTAGAGATGAGTGGGTCCAGTTCACCGAGAACCGAACCCACCCGAACTTCATGATCCGAGTCCGCATCCGTGTTCGGCTCAGGACTTCCCGCCTTACTCGGATCCCAAAACATGGCAAAACGTCATCTTCCCGCTGTCGGATTCTCACAGGTTTTGGATTCTGTAAAGGTCCCCGGTGATTGGCACCAACTTCACTTCGGCTGTGGAGAGTGTACTGGATGGATATGTCCGTCTCAGTACTGTGTTGTCTGGCGTGAGGTGGGTGCTCTGTCTGCTGTATCTGAAAAGGGTTCTCTGTCTGCTGTATCTGAAAGGGATGATCTGCTGTATCAGTCCAGATGGGGTGCTCTGTCTGCTGTATCTGAAAAAGGGGTGCTCTGTCTGCTGTATCTGAAAGAGATGCTCTGCTGTATCAGTTCAGGTGGATTATTCTGTCTGCTGTAACTGAAAAAGCGATCCACTGTCTGCTGTATTTGAAAGGGTTCCCTGTTTGCTGAATCTGAAAAGAGGGTGCTCTGTCTTAGGTTTCTGAAATGGGTGCTCTGTGCGTCCATCCCAGAGCTCCGCCCTAGTGTAGAATTAAAATAATAAAAACTAAAACTAAAAGCCTAAAAATATAATTATAAAAATATATATATATTTATTGTTTGTGCTGTACCACAGAGTACTATACAATTTTTATTTTATTTTCATAAGTACTGTGACACTACCGTTCAAACCGCAGTCTATTATTATTTTGTACTCATACACGTATTGTGCAACACTGTTGGCAAAGGTCGACTGCAGTGTTCAATTACTATTTCTTATTTTGTTAAGGGGCAGTTGTCTGCGGGGGCAGTTGTCAGAGTTTAGAAATATACTAAGTTTGGAAATTACAAAGTTAGGATATTTTAAACAGAACAGTTAAACCAACAGTTAGTCTACATATATCTCACTGAATATGGACTGATTAGCTTTCTATATATCTTTTCATCTCACAGGTATGTGATTTCTGCTTGATGATTCCTGCACCTCTGCATTAACCCACAAACATCTTCAGCTGTATTTTAAATGTATGTGATTTCTGCTTGATGATTCCTGCACCTCTGCATTAACCCACAAACATCTTCAGCTGTATTTTAAATGTATGTGATTTCTGCATGATGATTCCTGCACCTCTGCATTAACCCACAAACATCTTCAGCAGTTGTCTGCGGGGGCAGTTGTCAGAGTTTAGAAATATACTAAGTTTGGAAATTACAAAGTTAGGAAATTTTAAACAGAACAGTTAAACTAACAGTTAGTCTACATATATCTCACTGAATATGGACTGATTAGCTTTCTATATATCTTTTCATCTCACAGGTATGTGATTTCTGCTTGATGATTCCTGCACCTCTGCATTAACCCACAAACATCTTCAGCTGTATTTTAAATGTATGTGATTTCTGCTTGATGATTCCTGCACCTCTGCATTAACCCACAAACATCTTCAGCTGTATTTTATATGTATGTGATTTCTGATTGACGATTCCTGCACCTCTGCATTAACCCACAAACATCTTCAGCTGTATTTTAAATGTATGTGATTTCTGATTGATGATTCCTGCACTTCTGCATTAACCCACAAACATCTTCAGCTGTATTTTAAATGTATGTGATTTCTGCTTGATGATTCCTGCACCTCTGCATTAACCCACAAACATCTTCAACTGTATTTTAAATGTATGTGATTCCTGCTTGATGATTCCTGCAAACTATAACTCTTGATCTGTATTTACACCAATGTATAATTTAGCAGTGTATGTAATTGTATTTGGATAATATTAGTACTTGCTTATAGCTGATATTATCTCTTGTATAGATGTTGGTCAGTGGAGTGGAGTTTATTAGCATACATGGAGTGATGTTTACTTAACACAGGGTAATTTAAGCCCTTTGATTAGATGTCCAATTGGCTTTAGCTGAAGCCTTTTTAAATTAGAACTAGTATATGTTAGCATTCAGTTAAGGGCAGTTGTCAGAGTTTAGAAATATACTAAGTTTGGAAATTACAAAGTTAGGAAATTTTAAACAGAACAGTTAAACTAACAGTTAGTCTACATATATCTCACTGAATATGGACTGATTAGCTTTCTATATATCTTTTCATCTCACAGGTATGTGATTTCTGCTTGATGATTCCTGCACCTCTGCATTAACCCACAAACATCTTCAGCTGTATTTTAAATGTATGTGATTCCTGCTTGATGATTCCTGCAAACTATAACTCTTGATCTGTATTTACACCAATGTATAATTTAGCAGTGTATGTAATTGTATTTGTATAATATTAGTACTTGCTTATAGCTGATATTATCTCTTGTATAGATGTTGGTCAGTGGAGTGGAGTTTATTAGCATACATGGACTGGTGTTTACTTAACACAGGGTAATTTTAGCCCTTTGATTAGATGTCCAATTGGCTTTAGCTGAAGCCTTTGTAAATTAGAACTAGTATATATTAACATTCAGTTAAGGGGCAGTTGTCAGAGTTTGGAAATTACAAAGTTAGGAAATTTTAAACAGAACAGTTAAACCAACAGTTGAACAAACATTGAAAAACATTGGAAAGCAGGTAAATCTACCATTTAACTAACATTTTCCATAAGCACTTTCTTATCTATACTTTTCTCTTTAAAAACACCATGTTCCACAAACTGTTTTCCCTCATAGCACTTCATGGTATCCTCTATAAAATGACATTGTCCTTCACTATTCCTGTTATATATCGCTCTGTACACATTGCAGCCTCATTAATCCACTCCTCTCTTATTAACACTCATGAGCTTTTAACCTATCTATGTACACTAACTGTCACATCCTCAACCTGTCACCATACGAAACCTTCACACACCTCCCCCAACTATACCTATCTCTCTCTTCTTCTGCTTCTACTAGCTGGTGACATATCCCCAAATCCAGGTCCCATCCACATACCACGCTCACATTCAGCTAATTCACAACGGAATATAAAACCAACAAACCTTATCAACATCACATGTCTCCCATCTACCTCCAAGTCACTAAAATGTGCTTTATGGAATGCACGCTCTGTTTGCAACAAATTAACAGGTATTCATGACCTTTTCATAGCAAAAAAATTCAATATGCTAGCCATAACAGAAACATGGCTCACACAATCAGACACTGCCTCCCCTGCCGCACTGACACATGGTGGCCTCCACTTCACACACACACCCCCAGGCCTGGTAACATAAAAGGAGGTGGTGTTGGAAAATTACTGTCCAAATCTTACACGCACATCGTTTTACAACCTGTTCCCTCACTCACATTTACATCCTTTGAAGTACACTCTATTAGGATTTTCACCCCTTTCTCTCTGCGAGTTGCAGCTATCTATCGCCCACCTGGGCAACCCAAGAAGTTTCTGGAAGATTTTTCTGCTTGGCTCCCTCACTTTCTATCCTCTGACATCTCCACCATCATTATGGGCAATTTCAATCTCTCTATTAACAGTCCACAATCTCCCCATGCATCTAAACTACTCTCTCTAACCTCCTCTCTTGGCCTCTCCCAATGGACTGACTCCCCTACTCATCAGGAGGGCCACTGCCTTGATCTTGTATTCACCAGACTATGCTCTGTTTCTGAACTCACTAACACTCCTTTCCCTCTCTAAGATCACAATCTTATCACCTGCATGCTCTCCTCCATTACTTCAAACTCAATGTCCATAAAGTCTACAAGGACACGTCTTACCCGCAGAAATAATAACGCTATTAATTTTCAAAAACTATCTACCTTTCTGCAACCAGCGCTCTCACCAATTTCTACATTCACCTCTCCAGAGACTGCTGTGTCACACCTTAACCAAACTCTAGAAACAGCACTTGATGAAGTGGCTCCACCTACCCATCACACTCCACGTAGACTTAGATGTCAACCGTGGCACTCTAAATACACTAGACACTTACAAAAACGCTCACGTAAAGTTGAACGCCAGTGCGTAAATCTCGTAGTTCAAGTGACTTTCTCACATATAAGACCACCTACCACTCTTATCGTAATGCTCTGGACACTGCCAAACAAACATATTTTCAATCTCTCATCTCTGCTCAAGCCTCTAACCCCAAGCGACTTTTTAATACATTTAAATCACTTTTTGTCCCTCCCTCAACTAACCCACCAGCCACTGTCAGTGCGCAAGATCTTGCTTCCTATTTCAAGGACAAGATCTGAAATGAAATGGTATGCTCTTCCACAGATAGTGACCTGCTTAATTCCCTGCCTGAACCCTCTAACACCTTCTCTTCCTTTGATCCTACAAATGAAGATGAAGTATCTGCACTTTTTTCATCTGCCTACTCTAATACCTCTCCCCTTGACTCAATACCATCACAAATTAGTAAATCTCTGTCTACTGTGCTCATCCCAGCCTTAACGAAAATCTGTAATCTCTCCCTGTCTACTGGTATCTTTCCTTCTCTATACAAGCATGCAGTGATTACTCCCATTCTGAAAAAACAAAACTCTGACCCAAACTCTCTCTCTAACTATCATCCCATCTCTAAGCTCCCATGCCCCCCCAAGCTACTTGAGAGACTAGCCTACACTCGCCTCACACACTTTCTTAACTCACACAGCCTACTGGACCCACTTCAGTCAGGATTTCGTGCCCAACACTCCACAGAGACAGCACTGACTAAGGTAGTGAATGATTTGGTCACTGCTAAATCTAAAGGACATTACTCTCTACTTATTCTCCTTGATGTCTCTGCTGCTTTTGACACTGTTGACCACTCTCTTCTCATACAAACACTACAATCCCTAGGTATTCAGGACACAGCCCTTTCTTGGTTCTCATCCTACCTATCTAATTGCTCCTTCAGTGTTCGTTTCTCTGATTCCACCTCTCCTTCGCTACCTCTCTCAGTTGGAGTACCGCAAGGCTCAGTCCTAGGTCCTCTGCTTTTCTCTATCTATACCACAACTCTTGGCAAACTAATCAACTCTTTCGGATTTCAGTACCATCTGTATGCGGATGATACTCAAATCTACCTATCCTCCCCTGATTTGTCACCATCTGTATTGGGCCATGTCACTGAATGCCTTTCTGCCATTTCATCTTGGATGACATCTCGCCACCTGAAACTTAATATTTCCAAAACAGAATTAATGATATTTCCACCAGCCAATAGTAGTTTCCAACCTGATATCTCTATCACTGTTGAGAACTCTGCAATCATCCCTACCCCACAAGCTCGCTGCCTACGTGTCATTCTTGACTCTGAACTGTCCTTTGTTACCCACATTCAATCTGTCTCAAGATCATGTTACATACATCTAAGAAACATATCCAAAATACGACCATATCTTACACAACACACAGCAAAAACTCTAATCCATGCTCTCATTATCTCCCGCATTGATTATTGTAATAGTCTCCTGACCGGTCTTCCCAAACATAGGCTCTCACCACTACAATCCATTTTGAATGCAGCTGCGAGGTTAATCTTCCTTGCCAGACATTCATCGTCTGCAGATCCGCTCTGTCAGTCCCTCCATTGGTTACCGGTATTCTACCGTATTAAATATAAAATACTTTTACTCACATACAAGGCTATTAACCAAACTGCACCATCATACATCTCTTCACTCATCTCAAAATATCTCCCTACTCGACCTCTCCGCTCTGCACAAGATCTACGTCTCTCATCCACACGCATTACTTGTTCACACTCAAAATTACAGGACTTTATCCGGGCTTCACCCACTCTGTGGAATGCCCTCCCACGCACAGTAAGACTCGCCTCTAGTCTCCAAACCTTTAAATGTTCCCTGAAAACTCACCTCTTCAGACAAGTCTATCAAATTCCAGACCCACCCACATAACCTTCAGTGCTTTCCTATCTAATTACATCCTCTGTAGAGTATTCATAACATCACATATCTTGTCTTTCTTTAGTCTCACACCCTCCTGACACTTGGCCAACTTTGTGGGGTATCATCATACAACCCATTAAGAACCTAGCAATCTGGTGGACCATTATGCAATAGGTAGCATCAATCCTTGTGTATCTATGCCTATTTCCCTATAAATTGTAAGCTTGCGAGCAGGGCCTTCCTACCTCCATATCTGTTTGTTTTTACCCAGTTTTGTTCTATTACTGTTGTTCTAATTGTAAAGCGCAACGGAATATGCTGCGCTATATAAGAAACTGTTAATAAATACTAAATAAATAAATATTTCTGATGCACATGTATTGTGTGACGCTGTGGGTGAAGGTGGTACCACTGTAATATATGTTATTTCCTACTCATACACGTATTGTGTGACACTGTTAGTGAAATTAAACTACAGTGTTTAATTGCTATTTCTAGAGGGGGTGGGAGGGCCCAAGGACAATTCCATCTTGCAGCGCTTTTCTTTGCATTATGCGCTGTTTGGAGCACTGCTGACTGTGTAGACGATGAACATTTGTATAGTTTATTAAACTGCCACCTTGTCTCCCACTGTAGTGCCTTTCTGTTTCCTAGATGTGCCATGTTGGAAGTTTAAGTGCCACATGTTTGTGCCACCCACTGCTGTCGCTTAGCTTAGTCATCCAGCTACCTCAGTGCAACCTTTTGGCCTAAACTGAATGAAAACAATATTGTGAGCTGTGAGGTGGTCAAAACTGACTGGAAATGTGTGGAAATGAATGTTATTGAGATTAATAATACTGTAGGAACAAAACGCCCAAATTCTGTGATTTTAGCTGTTTTTATGATTTAAAAAAAAAAACAGATCCAAAACAAATATAGATCCAAAACTCGCAAGGGAAGTTTTCGTGAAACAAATACAGATCCAAAACACGAAGGAGATACAGATCCAAAACAAGAACCCAAAATCCGAGATTTAGGCCGGCACATATCCCTAATAAATATGTGTCTAAAGCCTCTGAAAATGGTGTTTCCAGAGGTTTGGCTGCATACCGTATATGACCAAGCACTGGAATTCAATAGATTCTGGGATATGGATGGCGTTGCCCAATAGAAATCTATGGGCTTCTATCGTACTGCCCCTTCTAAAGGGGTTTCAACTGGATCCCTCGTTGCACCCCCTGCTGCACGCACGTCACTCAACGCATACACAGATAGGACTCCAGGTCATAAACCCAGAAGTACTATCATCGCAAAGGACAGCTCTTGCCAGTGTCGAACTGGGGAATGAAGGGCCCACTGGGGGAATGCTGTTGTAGGGGCCCATGCTTAAGGGTGTGGCCAGCCACCACAGAGGTTTGGCCAACCATTACAGAGTACATGTTCTGTGCCCCTTGGTAAATATATAATAAACCACATTCTTATGAAGTATAATGTAATTGTAACATATGTATAATGCATAATTCATGTGCACTAGGATAGAGGCTTGAACTTGATCCCTAGAGGAGGAGGGCCCACAGGTAGTGGGGCCTACCGGTAGTTTCCCCTGTTCCCCTGTGTGCCAGTCTGCCTCTGGCTCTTGCTGCAAGTAAACATCAATATGTATGCGGAGAGTGACAGTATGCATCACTAGCAAAATGTCAGCCCTCAATAATATATTTACATTTTCTAATATACCATAAATTCAGAGGACATTTATAGTCCGTCCAGCACTTTCTTTGTGAATGCCTTTTTCATATTTTATTGACAAGTAAATCAACACATTCTTGTTAGCGTTCTCTGCAAAAAAGGAATATTTGTATTACATTTTTTTTATGAGAAAGTAACTCTAAGCCAATAGAAAATGCAGGGATTGGACACGAGAGGCTGTACACAGATTCCTTTGCAGATTCATCCATCTATTACAAAATGGAAAAGTGATGTGTAACCAATTTGTGGAGCACAAAAAGAATGCTTTATCCATCAAGTGGATTTGTTATTGCTTGACATGCTTTTTTTACCATCAAAAATATGTATCTGTTTTCAGAAATTGGGAGTGAGGAGATGAAATTTCCTTTTTTGATAGCTTAATGAATCTGTGTTTATATCTAAAGTTTGATTGGGTTAGAAAAAAATATAAAAGAAAAACAAATGATTGAATTGTTTTCTTAAACCAATTGCATGTCGAAAACAAACATGGATCCGCCCGGCCAGCATAAAACCAACTGATTTAAAGGTCCCATAAACATGTCTGATACTAACATTAAAAAAGTGACATGAATCAAAACAACTTACTGTATAATGTACTAGTTAAGTGAAAACATCATATTAAAAAATAATTGCATGTTTACAAGCCACATAATAAAAAGAAAATATAATACTGTACCTATAGAATCAAGAGTGGTTAGAGATATGCTTTGTAATCTTGGTGTCTTGTTCATAAGAACCTTTTCATGACATGTTCTGGAATTTTGTTGATAATGAATATTTATATCTGTAAACTCTTGCAGACTCACATTTGATGGTACAAACACAAAATGGATCATATTGATAGAATATGACATACTTACCTATTTTGTGGCTGTTCCCTCTGAGACGGAGCAGCCAGGTTACACAGCAGGTAGCATGGTTCTAGAAAATTGGGAGGGGCAGGGGTGTGGTAATGTAATCATATCATCAAGGCCCTGCCTCCTGCTTTACAATGCCCAAATTGGCGACATTTTAAAGTGGGGGATGGGGCTATGATGATGCAATTTAGCGCAAATCGCATCATTGCCATGACTAATTTTTCTCAGTGAGTGGATGGTGAGGGTTTTTTAGTGGTGGGGGTCATCCGGATGAGGGAGACTTGCCCATTTTCCGAGGTAAAGTGGCATGTTACAGTTGGGAAATGCCACAAACCAAGACAGTTGTCAAACAAGTTTCTCCTATCTGTTCTTTCACCACTTGTTGGTGTTTTAAACTAGAGATGAGCGGGTTCGGGTTATACTTGGTTTTACTCGGATTTACTCGGTTCTCAAAATGGCATCTTAATGGCTATCCAAAACAAGAGACAGCTGTGAGCCAATAAGATGCCGTTTTGAGAACCGAGTAAATCTGAGTAAAACCGAACCCGCTCATCTCTATTTCAAAATCAGTCGATGCTTGGCCAGATCCTGTATTCTCTTCCTGGAAAGCCATGTAACTAAACACTCTAGGCTCCCCAACCAACATTAAGTTATAACATTCACATATAATAAATCTGGCTATTTCCTACAATGTTCCCCATGACATCAATAATCACCATTGGCATTATATTTACACACCTGTTACATTAATACCCTACACACAGTACCCCAAAGATACAAAATGACTCCTAATTCACATCAATACCACCATCCACATCACAGCTGTACCCCAGAAAATTTAGAAATATGCTCCCATAATGCTTCAATTTGGAAATTCAGTGCTTCTGAGTTCTGACACACACATGCTGCTACATGCCTTTACATGTCAGTAAATATTGGATAACACAAAGTACGTATAGCACCAAGGTACATTATGTGTCCAATTCTTTGATTCTTAAGATAGATGCATTGCAATGCAGGTTGCTGCTAATCTCCCCTTTCCCTCCATTCCAGTGTGATGCCACTACATTCATGCATTGCACAGAAAAGATCACTGAAATTATGGAAGCACATCAACTCTGTGTTAATTACTAAAGACATCCACTAATCTGATCACAAAAAAAGAAAAATGCAGCTCAGTAGTCAGGCCAATATACAGGACTGCAATATCTGAGCCCTTTGATTCTGCCAATATTCTATTGAAGATACAAAATCAGTAATACTGTATGACTACATATAGTATGTACGCCTTAAAGTTAGAAAGATAAAGTAATATGACTATGATACAGTATATCTGAAACCTACCGTAGTATTTACAATTTTATACAGTATGTTAGTTGTCACATTAACTGTATTTGATGGTTAGTGCACATAAACCACAAGTTTCATGAGTTTAGAATGATTACAGTATCTCAGAATCTCCTTGGTAGTGGATATGTTCAGCACAGCTTGATATATACAGTTATAGGGGTTTGGCGAGTTTTGTTGATGCGTTAGAAAGTATATATTATATGTTTTATTATTTTTTTTTCTTATATATTATATTTTTATTATTTTTCTCTTGACCCAAATCACTAGTTTTCAGATTTCTTATTTTGTTCTTTGTATTGGGGAAGGAAATATAGTATTTCATTAATTCCTTTTTCACTGGTACAGATTTTCTATCACATCATAATATACTTGTTTTTAGTAAAGATGTGCGGCAAACACTTTCGGGTTTTGTGTTATGGTTTTGGATGTAGATCTCCAGTCGTGTTTTGAATCTGGATTGGTTTTGCCAAAACCACCCTTTTGAGTTTTGTTTTTGTTTTTGGATCTGGATGTGTTTTGAAAAAAACATAAAAACATGGTATTATTAACTTCAATAACAATCATTTCCACTAATTTCCAGTCTATTCTGAACACATCATACCTCACAATATTGTTTTTAGGGCAAAAGGTTGCACCGAGGAAGCTGGATGACTAAGCTAAGTGACATAAGTGGATGGCACAAACATGTGGCCCATCTAGGAGTGGCAATGCAGTGGCAGACAGGATGGCAGTTTTAAAAACTAGGCCACAAAGCGTACATAATGCAAAGAAAAAAAGAGGCGCAAGATGGAATTGTCCTTGAGCCCTCCCTCCCACCCTTATGTTGTATAAACAGGACATGTACACTTTAACATACCAATAATTTCAGTGACAGGGTCTGCCACATGACTGTGGCTAACATGATTGGTTTGTTTGGGCCCCTACAAAAAAAGAAGCAATAAATCCTCCCACCAAAAAAAAAGCAATTAATCTCTCCTTGCACAAACTGGCTCTACAGAGGCTAGATGTCGTCCTCATCCTCTGATTCCTCACCCCTGTCAATGTGTACATCCTCATCCTCACAGAGTATTAATTTCCCACTGGAATCTACCATCACAGATCCCTGTGTACTTTCTGGGGGCAATTGCTTGTAAATGTCTTCCTGGAGGAATTTATCATTAATTTTGATGAACATCATCTTCTCCTCATTTTGTGGAAGTAACCTCCTACGCCGATCGCTCACAAGGTTACCAGCTGCACTAAACACTCTTTCGGAGTACACACTGGAGGGGGGGGCAACTTAGGTAATATAAAGCCAGTATGTGCAAGGGCATCCAAATTGCCTCTTTTTCCTGCCAATATACATATGGACTGTCTGACATGCCTACTTGGATGCTGTCACCCATATAATTCTCCACCATTCTTTCAATGGTGGCAGCATCATCGCAGTGACAGTAGACATGTCAGTAATAGTTGGCAGCTCCTTCAGTCCGGACCAGATGTCAATACTTGCTCCTGACTGCCCTGTATCACTGCCAGGAGGTGGGCTAGGAAATTTTATTCTTTTCCTCACAGCCTCACAGGAGAAAATGAAGGAGGAGCTGTTGATGGGTTACGTTCCGCTTGAGTTGACAATTTTCTCACCAGCAGGTCTGCACCTCTGCAGACCGGAAAGAGAGATACAACATAGGCTTTAAACCTAGGATTGAGCACGGTGGCCAAAATGTAGTGCTCTGATTTCAACAAATTGACCACCCTTGGATCCTACAAAGCGAATGAAGGGCTCCATCCACAAGTCTTACATACTTGGCGGAATCGCTTCTTCTTAGCTCCTCCTTCAATTTCTCCAGCTGCTTCTGCATACGCCTGATGAGGGAATGACCTGACTCAAACTGGCAGTATCTGAATTGACTTCAGGTGTGGCAAGTTCGAAGGGTTAGAGAACCTTGCACAACACAGAAATATTCTCCACTGCGCTTGAGTCAGGTGCATTCCCCCTCCTTTGCCTATATCATAGGTGGATGTATAGGCTTGAATGGCCTTTTGCTGCTCCTTCATCCTCTGAAGCATGTAGAGTGTTGAATTCCACCTCGTTACCACCTCTTGCTTCAGGTGATGGCAGGGCAGGCTCAGGAGTGTTTGATGGTGCTCCAGTCTTTGGCACGCAGTCGCTGAATGTCGAAAGTGGCCCACAATTTTTCAGGCCACCGGCAGCATCTCCTGCATGCCCCTGTCCTTTTTCAAAAAATTCAAAAAATTCTACATCACCAAATTAATGTTATGTGCAAAACATGGGACATGCTGGAATTTGCCCAGATGTAATGCATGCACAATATTGGTGGCGTCAGATATCACAAATAAAAAAACAAAGTACCACGTACTTCCTGGCTCCAATTAAAATAGCTCAGCAATTAAATACTAGTCTGCCTGCAGCTTTCTAGCATCAATGGGACTACTCAACCCAAAACCACAAAACAGAATATAGACAGTGCTAGCAGACTATAATTAAAAAAAATTGTTTTATTTTGTAAGTATAAAATTTGTATCTCCTTTATTTACCTTTATCACTGATCTACAACAATTGATGCTTCAAAAGAAAGGCACAATACAATACAATACACAAAACAATTAATGTTCTCTAGATCTTTATGACGCTGGTAGTTGAAGAGGTTGGCTCTGAGCTAAAAAAGCTCACCTCTGACACGGCGAGCACCATTACACCCCACACCACTGTCTTGCAGAATGATAAATCTCAAAACTGGATTGAACGATTACAGTCCCAGATTGACACCAATAAACGAGATCTTATCTCCTTTAAAAGGAAAAAGTTGTCAGCAGTCACTAATGATTATACCAATCATACGGTGTATAGATGGCTGCTTGGCAATTCTTCCAATGAGCATTCCCAGTATACTAGACGTAAGACTCAACCCTTCTCCCGTGAGTTTGTATCCTCGGCCTCAACCTCTGATACCGAATATAATGTCGGAACGACAGATTCTACGTTTTTTTAGACACTGGAGGCAATATACCCCCTATACATACAAGGGTATTAAGAAGCGGCATAGACCGCACCCGCGGAGAGGGCAATACCGGGAGACGAGGTCTGCGGAGACGCAAGTAAATACAGTGTTTCATCTGTCTAGCACTGAATTAAGTGAGCACGAAATGAAATTACTAGCACGTGGTTTGTCTTTTGTACCCACTTGTCGGACCAACACATTCAAGAGATCTATTGATCACTATAAATTTGGGCGTTCACTCCATTTACGTGAATTTTTTGCTAGTAAACCCGCACAAGAAGTAAAACCTGAATTTAAACCCAAATCCCTCTTTGATCCGCCCTCGTCCAACTCCAGCAATAAAGCCTTTTTGAGATTGGTGCAAAAAGATTCGGAGGTGAGTACTCCTAGAAAAATGTTTGATAACTTATCGGCCCCTGAAAGAAATGCCCTAAAGAAATTACGAGAGTCCTCTCATCTGGTTATCCGCCCAGCGGATAAAGGGGGAGCTGTCGTGGTACAAAATTGGACTGACTATGATAGTGAAATCAATCGACAGTTGGCAGATAGCTCCACCTATCAATTATTGACTAATAACCCTATGCCCCAGATAAAAGCCAAAATTGATAATACTTTGAGGTTGGGATTTGAGCACGGATTTCTCAGTGAAAACCTTTTGAAATATCTTACGGTTAACAATCCTAAGTGCCCAATTCTCTATACACTACCCAAGGTTCATAAAACCTTAGTTCATCCACCATGGTGACCCATCATCGCTGCGGAAGGTTCTCTCCTGCAACCTATTGCTATATTCATAGATAGTATTCTACAACCATTAGTTCTTAATACCAGTAGTTACCTCAGAGATACTGGGGATTTTTTGACTCATCTGAGGAATTTTCAGAATGTGAATGAGCACTCTGTTAGTCACGATGGATGTGTGCTCCTTGTATACTGTAATACCACACCAGCAGGGGTTGAATGTTTTACGATCTGTTTTCACAGATTCACCATGTATAGATTTCCCCACTGAATTTTTATTGGAACTAACATCATTGGTCCTTACCTGCAACCATTTTGTCTATAAAAATGATTATTTCCTACAAATTGCGGGAACTGCGTTGGGGTCTAATTTGGCCCCATTGTATGCCAATCTTTTCATGGATAATTATGAAAACACCTATATTCTACCACAATATGGGCATAAGATTTTATTTTTTAAACGCTTTATAGATGACATCTTCCTTTTGTGGTCAGGTACTGAAGGTGAACTTACTGATATGGTACACTATTTAAATTCATTAAATAATCCCATTCGGTTTACTCACTCTATATCCGATACTTCTATTAATTTTTTAGATGTTACGATTATGAAAGCAGACAATACATTGGACACTACTTTATACCGTAAACCAACAGACCGCAACCTGACTCTTTTGGCCACTAGTCACCATCCACCTGCTTTAAAACAAAGTTAACCGATTTCACAATTTTTAAGAGCCATGAGAATAAATTCGAATTTAGACAAAAGAGATGAACAATGTACTGAAATTACAGCATGTTTCTTGGAACGAGGGTACTCTAGATCTACACTGACGCAGTGCCTGATGAAGGCAACTCGTATTTTTAATGGTAATGGTAGCCCTAATAGACATCAAGTAAACCGCATGATATTCTCTACTCAATTTGTTGATGTTACTAGGAAAGCTCTCAGAAAACATTGGCCTATTATTACCTCTGATACTAGTTTACCCTTTAAGGGGGTAGCGGCCCCTATGATGGCATATCGCAAGGGGGCCAATTTAAAACAATTGTTGATGAGACCCACTATGTTTCCCGAGCCCCGGATGTCACATATGCAACTTATGCAGGCGAAACCCGGTAGTTTCTTGTGTGGAGGGTGAACCACATGTAGAGCTATGATGACTGGCCCTGTCTTTCACCATCCCCATACTGGGAAGAAGATCTGCATTAATTATCACTTGCATTGCAGATTAGACTTCGTAATTTATATCTTAAAATGTCCTTGCGGCCTGTGTTACGTTGGAATGATCTCCCGTCCTTTTAGAGACCGCATGGCCAACCATAGGTCTACTATCCATATAGCCCTTGAATCAGGTAAAACAGATAAACCAGTGGCTCGGCATTTTTAGACAGCCAAGCATCAGGTTGCCACCCTTAAATATCAACTTATTGACTGGGTTCCCCCCTCTTCCCAAGGGGGTGATCGGTTGCTATTACTTAAACAAAGAGAAAGCTTTTGGATTCATAAACAATACAGTGGCACCCAAGGGCCTCAACGAGGCCAATCCCCTCAATATTTTTATCTAGGGGACTCCCATTAGGTTTCATTTTGTTGTATGTCCTCGTTCTAACGCCTCCAACAAGGACCACTCAATATTCTTCACTGTACATATTGTATGTAATTATTTTTGCTTATTTGTCCGGTCTGTTTTTGTTTTTATTTTTTATTTTTTATTTATGTTTAGATAGATTGTTGCTCTTGCATGGTTATTTCTCCCAGGTCCCTAACAGAAATAAGGAGGTTGTTCGGATCTTACCTTGTGCCCTAATTAGCATATTTCCCTAATATTCTATTGGTGCAATATTAGAAATACACTGAGTGTGTTTAGTATTTAGTATCTTTATGGTTGTGATTAATAATACTAAGTATTAGGGACATCGTGGGTCTGATATTCCCTCAGCGTGATGTATACTTACTCTCTCTGTGTTTATCTTATTACACATTGGTGGTGCAGTGGAACGCAGGGCTAGGCGTCATTGGAACGCAAGCTGTAGCCTGCTTTACTGAGTTTAGCCGCCCGCCGTCTCGCCCAGTCAGCCCGCGTCACTTCCGGTATTTGGAGCGCATCCACTTCCGGGAGATGACACGTGGAAGCGCTCTGTCGAGCGGCAGCGGTGGTTATTGTTTAAACATTTTATCCCTTCTTATTCATCCCCTTGTTATAGGGGTTCCACACACTTCACTGGCCTCTGTGTGTTTAGTGTATTGTGAATAGTTTACTATACGGTTTGTGGTTGAACGGCGCGAATGAGCACTTCCAGTCCAGGGGTCATAAATAGCCAGCGGCTGCTAAGGATGACATGCAGCTGTCTGGTGCCCCTGTTGAACCGACTATGTGAGTATCTGGCATTATTTGACTTCATTCTTTTGATGATAATTACTTGCTGTACTTAGGAGTTCCTCCATTGTTCATTGTTTTGATAGTATATCGACATCTTGTGGCATTAACAGATGATATGACAGCTGCATCCTGTTTTTTGGCCACTCTCATATTAGGTATGAATTTAATTCTGAGGCATTTGTCAGTTATGTGTGTGGTACATGTGATCCCGTTTTATGACTGATTGGGTTCATGTATTTTAGTGGTCAGCGACTATTGGACCATTCTTTCCACATTACTATGTTCCGTCTTGATTGCCCTATAGATGCTCTGTTTAGGTAATTCCTTAAGCATATTGATTTGGGTGTATAGTCTATCGCGTGATATTACCTTTCCATCCTAGGTAAGCACCTGTTGTCTATTCTCAGGTGGTGGCTTGACCTTACTTTTATAGTGGTTATGTCATTTCTGTTTTAGGGGCCTGGGAGGCATTGGTGATGGTGGAGCTTGTTACCATGTATTTTCCCTATATTGTACCCTCACGACTTGATTTTATTATGTTGTAGACATTATGAATTGCCTGTCTTGAGAAAGGCCCATAATTGGACCGTAACGTCGACCTAAAAGGCATCACCTTTGACCTGCATTAAAGAAATTGAACTACGACCATCCTGTATGGACTTATTTCTAGCGAGAGTGCACTTTCCACAGTTGTGGTAGATGCAGTGTTAATATCAACACAGATATGGAAATTTCTCTTAAAGAACTAATTGCAATACACTGTAGCTGTGTTCTGCTGAAAACTTTGTATCCGCATAAGCATAGATGCCAGGTGTTAGTAATTTTAGAAAGTTATTGCCACAGATCTTATATTATACAGTCAGTGCAGTGTTGGTATTTAGAATATCTGTATCCAACTAAAGAGATGATAGATGTTAGATAGCTGTACTGCTTTTATATACACTGTAGCAAGTTCTTATCTGCCAAGCATGCAGATGCTAGTAGTCAAGGCCTAGACATCGCAACCGCGGCTACACTTGGACTCTCCTTGGGGATTTGTGATATCTCTGAACACACAGTTGTTTTTTCCTGTGCTTTAACAAGCTTAATTTTTTACATTTTTCGAGAGGGAGGATCTTTCTGTACTGGTCTGAGTGAAACAGATGGAGTACTGATCGTGTCTACATCTTTCTCAAAACTACTTTACATGGTTATGGACCAGACCACATGTTGTTTTTAAAACCTTTGTCTCAAATGTCTATGTTGATTTAATTTTCTGTCTGTTGGATATAAACTTAATTAAATAATGAGTAATAAAGTTGTTATTTTATTCTTCTATTACTTAATGATATTTACCAAGTGAATAAGAGTGCGCCTACACAAGAGTCTTCTTTTTCTTCTATTGTTTGACCTTGCAAAGTATGCCTGCACAGCCATGGATTCAGAATGGACAGCACAGCCTCACACAGCCTGCAATTCCCTCCACCCCTCTCACTCTGAAAGTTAACAAGAATTAGTAATGGAGAAAAACTGGTCGATAATATGCCGTATTAGGCCAGCTGGTGAGTAATATGGTCAATCTGCCTAGGTCTAGATGAGATACTGTACATCATTCCACAGAGGTCATGTATTTAACATTGACATACAGTATGTTATACTATTATTTTTAGTGGTTACAAATTTAGCCAAAGATATTCAAACATTGATAATGAAACTATTGTTTTCATTTCCCATAATGAATGGAGTGAGCAAAATAGACATTTTATCCAGTGCTTTCATTGGCAATGTTTAACCCAGCAATAAATCGCTTGTTTGCTGGTAGACACAGATTTAATGAAAAACATTTTGAAGAAAGTAAATTCAGATTTTAGGATATACTGCAGATAATGACAACATTACTATATTATTTCATAGTTATCCTAATTAAGCTACTGTACTCATGACACTTCAAATGGTGGAGATAAATAGTAATATAGATCTCATTGCAGTCACCAAATGCTTTTCGTATGGTTACTTATGATAGCTGTAAATAGCCTGTTCTCCCAGAACATGAGTAATTCCCTGGGATTGCTGGAGCTTTATTTTGTGAATATTTGTATGCATTTCTTGCTCCAAAAAAATAAGAAACATCTTGTGGCATTTATTTAATGTTGCTGCTTGGCATGCAAATGGCAGTTGGGGATGACTACACTTTAGATCTGATCTGCAACCTAACTCCCACCTAATCATCTTCTTATACTGTATATAGAAAACAATTCAAAATGTATGAGTTCAGATTGAATGAGGTTTGCCAAGGATTGTCATCACACCAAGGACAGGGTTGTTTACAAACTTTAGCTAGGTAATCTACACAATGCCATCACTATTCAGCTGCAGGGCACACAGATTATCTGTTATTGCCATTGCTGATGCCATCTCTTTGGTGATGTCTACTGCCCAATTTGTGACAGTATGAGCATTATACAAAAAGAGGCAAACATTCTTGTACTGTACTGTGTTATTGGATTGTTGTTTCCGTGCAGGGCAAACAGAGCCGGCCCTACCCAATATGATACCCTAGGCAAGATTTTGGCTGGTGCCCCCTAGCCCCAACGCTAGTTCCGCCTCTGACCCTGCACCCCTTTCCCAGCACTATCACCCCTCACCTATATCAGTCCTTCTTTTGGTTTTCCTACCCCCTGTAATTTAAATAAGAACAGTGTGCACTTTCGGCGCACAGCCCAAAAAGGTATGTGTTCTTGCTGGGAAGGGGCATGGCCACACAATAGTAGCCCCAATTCAAATTATGCCACACAGTACTGCAACTTTGTACACAATTTATCATGCGATAGTGTCCCTTATTCACATTACATCACACAGTAGTACCACTTTACCTTATATACGTTACTCCTCAACAGTAGTGCCCCTCATTCACATAACATCATACTGAATTGCCCCTTATTCACATTACACCACACCATATTGCTCTTTATTCTCATTACACCACACCATATTGCTCCTTATTCACATTACACCATAACATATTGCTCTTTATTCACATTAGACCACACAGTAGTGCCCTTTCTTTACACATTTGCTGCACATTATTAAAGCATTATACACATGAAACGTATATTGCCCCTTACACATATGCTGAACACTATTGCACAACCAACCCACTCACACACACAGCACTCACACGGCCGCTAACACTGTGACCTCTACCTCTGCTTGGATACATAAATCTTACACCTTGCAGCAGGAGATGCCTTGCGCGAGTCAACTGGTAGCTCTGCTAATGTCGGGTGCTTGTTTTTGATGAAAATGCATCTTATTTGCATTGCTATGTGGCTAGGATGCACAAGCAGCTTCTCCTGATTAAAATGATATGCGGCATGCCTATATACTGTGTGTGACTGTGGCTGTATCTGCATACGAAATGCTACACACACAATATAGGCATGCCGCATATCATTTTAATCAGCAGAAGGTGATTGTGCCCTTAGGCATACCAGATGCCCTAGGCAATTGTCTAGTTTGCCTATACCTAGGGCCGGCTCTGAGGGCAAATGTTGATTATAGTTTGTGCATAGAGTTTGTGTTGCACCACATACACCTGAACTAGTTTTAGGGCTCTGTTAATAAAGCTAGTGTAGCAGACGCACACTAGGTTAGCTTTTGGCCCTACATGGCTGTTGTTTGTTTTGCCTCCTTACAGGGACCTTTAAGTGAAGAGGAAAATCGGAGTACAAGATTGGCAATTGTGAGCATCATCTGTGTCTGTCTGTTCCTGTGTCCATCTGTCCTCTGAGCGCCGGTTCCGTGTACCTTGCTCGGCTTTGCAAGGTCCAGCTACACCTCAGCGCGTGAGGTGAAAATTGGGTGGCTGAGGCTTTATGCTGCTGATGATTTTCACCAAACCAGTGAAGGTCACCGCCACCACTGGAGTATCCTCCTTTCCTTTGGAAAAGAGTTGAAACTCCTTCATTGAATTCCTTTCTTTCCTAGCTCATTCGTCATCTGTTTCTGGAAGGGGATCACCTTGTCCAGGTCCAAGTGAAGATTCCAGGTCCGTTGAGATTTCCACTCCTTGAATTTCAAAGTGCGGCGTGAGGCAAGCTGTGAGACCACACCTGCATGGCAGCAGGCACTGCACCCGCACCCTTCTTACATTTGGCGTTGCCGGCAGGATCACTGACCACGGACACAATGTGGAATGTTCCCAAGAAGACCCCCCTACGGATGGCTCTGGAACAGATCCACCCCCGGACATGAGAGGACAAGAGCGACTGAATAACGGTGTCTGAGACAGACATCCTAAAGATGGTACAGTGGTCGATCCAGAGTGGAAAGGAAAAGGGGTGCAAGAAGGCTGCTGTAACACCCTGCAAGAAGTGTCTGCAATTGGGACATTTTGCTGACTAATGTACTTGGCAAGAGACTCTGAGGAGAAAAGGTCAAGAGAAGTCCCTGAAGAGCACACAGGTGACTCAGCATGTGAATAGAGAGCATGGAAGACAGAGCCCTGTGAAGAAAGAGTCCTGATGTTTGCTCTGCTTTTTTAAGAAGAGGACCGATCTACACCGGATTCTTTGCAAGTATAATTTTATTTACAGGTACCCCTGGATTCTACTGGACAAGAGGGCCGAGTGCTTCGTGTCAACATAGGTATGTATGTATGTATGTATGTATGTATGTATGTGTGCATGTATCTTCATTAAACTTTTACTTTCATGGTGTCTGTGTATTGTTTTTATTTGGGTATTTTTTGTAGTAGAACTACAGGTAACTGTGGGCCCATTTCCCCCCCGCATGCTGGTACTTGTGGTTCTCCAAGTACCAGCTTGCAGGGGAGGCTAGCTGGGACTTGTAGTTCTGCTACAAAAAAACAATATTCTATTTTTACACAAAAGGCTATCAGCCTCCCATCCACCGCCCACGGATGGAGGGGACAGCCTCAGGCTTCACCCCTGGTCCTTGGGTGGCTGGAGGGGGGACCCCTTGATTTAAGGGGTCCCCACTCCTCCAGGGTACCCCGGCCAGGGGTGACTAGTTGGTGATTTAATTCCAGGGCCACAAGGACCAATATAAAAGTGTCCCCCAGCTGTATCATTATCTTTCTGACTAGTGGAGCCCAGTGCTGGTGTTAAAAATACGGGGGACACCTACGTTTTTTGTGCCCCATATTTTTTGCACAAGGACCAGGCGCAGAGCACGGTGCTGGTTGTTTAAATATGGGGGGACCCCAGTCAATATTTTCCCCGTATTTTTACAACCAGGACCTGCTGAAAGAGCCGAGGCTGATTATGCTTAGAAGGGGGGATCCCACGCAAAAAAAAAAATCTGATTTTTAACTCTTTCTTCACATCCTAATATACACAATGAAGCCCTGCATGGATCTCACAGATCCGGTCGAGATTCATTGTGTTTTGTCAGGCAGTGTTTTACTAATCACTCCCATAAAACACTGCCTGACATTACGAATGACATTGACATCGGAAAATACGAAAATGAAGAATACGACAGCATAGTAAATGAGGCATAAAAAAACAAAAAGGTGCAAATTCACACATTCGATGTCATTCGTGTTTAATCTCCCACCAAATCCCGACAATTACGAATCTTAGTAAATATACCCCCTGGAGTGGACCTTTGTAGGGACTACAAAGGAAAAATGGGCAGAAATGTGGAGATGTGCCCCCATCCCTAGACCGTCAGTGATCAGGCACTAGGCCCGTGGGCATATTCAGGCCCCATGCCTGTGGGGCATAATAGGCGGGCACTAGGCTCGTGGTCAATATCAGGCAATAGGCCTGCACCTGCATTAGAGGGCATTAGGGCCTAGTTTAAGTGTTGTCCATTTGGAAATAAGGTGACCTTGGGCATTAGGCCCAGGTCACCCATCCAGCCGCAAGTTAGGCAGGCGTTAGGTCCATGGGTAAGTGCCAGGCATCAGGCCTGAGAGGACAATTAGGGGGCACTATGCCCTACTAGTGAACCCCCTAGCAGGCAGGCCCATGGGCCTGAGCAGCATAATAAGAGTGAGCTGGATGCTAGGTAATTTAAAGTGAGTCAGTATCCTGACGCTGGGATCCCAGCCACAAGATTTCCGGCAGGGGGCGGGTGCAGCAAAGACCCTTGCGGGCTCTCTGCGCTCACCACAGGTTCTATTCCTACTCTAAGGGTGTTGTGGACACCCATTAGTGGGAATAGTCCCTGATGGTCGGGATTGCGTATGTCAGCATTGTTAGGCGTCGGGATTCCGGCGTCGGTATCCTGACCGCCTGGGTCCCGACTGCCGGCAATGTAACCGCATCCCGTATAAAGATTGCATTAAGTTTTTACCTAATTTCTTCATATTTAAAACATATAATTACACTCTTTTGTAATTTGTGATTTTCAAATATATGAATTTCACACTAAAATAATAACTTAAGTAATCTATGGAAAACACCTTCAATATGGCACTTCGAAGACAAGAATCATTTGTCAGAAATATTGATATTCTATTCTGGTGTGAATAAATTGTTTCCTTAGATCCGCTGGAGTCTGTTGTTAGTCTCCAACGATGCTCCATCTGTAACAGAACAATGAAAATAATTAGTAAACAGACACATTAATACTCATGTGGTTAGGTACAGATTGTGCTGTTCATCGTTTTAATCTATTAATGGCTTAAATAAAGATGATTAACTATCATTCAAAATTGTAGCTGTATTATTCAAAGGGTCTTAGAGTAAAAGGATGTCGTATGATTTCTGAAATAGTTTCTGTGGTTCATGTCAACATGGCAGCCCAGTAAATTTTATAATGAAATCATAGGCGTTTCTATAATGAGTGCAGTATGTGCGGTGCACAAGGGCCCCTAGGTCCGGGAGACCCAAACCGCACACACTGCACCCATAGGATATACGTACCTCTCCGGAGTCCCGCAGCGGTGGCTCTGCAGTGTGGGCACAAATCACTTGGAAAATGGCCGCTGCGGACATTTTTGAGCGATTTGCGCATGCGCACTGGAGGCGTCCCCGGGAACAAGGAGCGGGTGATATGTTCCTGGAGACCTGCACATGCACAGTAGGCTCTGGCTCTAAGCAAGAGTCTACTAGGTGCAGGAGAATGAAATTAAGAGTTTATATTTCTGGATACTTAACTGCACCTATTTCTGCATGCTTAACAGATGTTGAGGCCAATTTGGTGTTGTATTCAAGACATCTACAGTACTTATGCACTGCTGTTGCAAGCATAGAGCTAAGGGCCTGATTCAGATTTCTGTGGAGTGTCCAAATGCAATCCGCAATCTCCCTTTATGTGAAACATTTAAGCAAGGGGGGAGTCTGGGGGAGTGGGGTAAGAACCAAGTACCAACCTTGGGCATATATGTATATATTGGTTTTTTTATACACTGGATAGTGCATGGAATACAGTATTAATAATTAACACTGTAGATGGTCTATAGTATAGGCTGTATCAAAACATATTTGATTAATAAATCTAAAATAAGTGGTCAGGGAAAAGTTAAACATCCCACACTAAATAAATAAATAAATACACTAAAGGTGCATACACACGATGCGACCCATGCGGCGGCCAATACTGACTATATTGAGGCATGAGTCAAGGACTACATAGGGGGTAATTCCAAGTTGATCGCAGCAGGAATTTTTTTAGCAGTTGGGCAAAACCATGTGCACTGCAGGGGAGGCAGATATAACATGTGCAGAGAGAGTTAGATTTGAGTGGGTTATAGTGTTTCTGTGCAGGGTAAATACTGGCTGCTTTATTTTTACACTGCAATTTAGATTGCAGATTGAACACACCACACCCAAATCTAACTCTCTCTGCACATGTTATATCTGCCTCCCATGCAGTGCACATGATTTTGCCCAACTGCTAACCAAATTCCTGCTGCGATCAACTTGGGATTACCCCCACAGTCTTTATCAGGGGTAAAACCGCACCATGGGGTATATTTACTAAGGTCCCGATTTTGACCGAGATGCCGTTTTTTCATCAAAGTGTCATCTCGGTAATTTACTAAACTCAAATCACGGCAGTGATGAGGGCATTCGTAATTTTTGGGTAGTCCATGAAAATAATTACGAATGAATACACCATCGGTCAAAACGCGGCTGTTTAAGTATGAATCTCGGACATTTACTAAGAAGTGCAAAGCAAAAAAAAATAAAACACTGCCGTGAAAAATTACAACTCGTAAAAAGTGCTAAAAAAAACCAGACCTGCTTTTTTAATCCGTGATTGTATAGGCATGCAGGGATCCATGAGATCCGTGCATGTATATCAGTGGGAAGGGGTGGGAAAGTGGTTATTTTCTTTAAAAAAATTGCGTGGGGTCCCCCCTCCTAAGCATAACCAGCCTCGGGCTCTTTGAGCCGATCCTGGTTGCAGAAATATGGGGAAAAAATTGACAGGGGTTCCCCCATATTTAAGCAACCAGCATCGGGCTCTGCGCCTGGTCCTGGTTCCAAAAATACAGGGGACAAAAAGAGTAGGGGTCCCCCGTATTTTTAAAACCAGCACCGGGCTCCACTAGCTGGACAGATAATGCCACAGCCGGGGGTCACTTTTATATAGTGCCCTGCGGCCGTGGCATCAAATATCCAACTAGTCACCCCTGGCCGGGGTACCCTGGGGGAGTGGGGACCCCTTCAATCAAGGGGTCCCCCCCAGCCACCCAAGGGCCAGGGGTGAAGCCCGAGGCTGTCCCCCCCATCCAATTGGCTGCGGATGGGGGGCTGATAGCCTTTTGTGAAAATGAAAAGATATTGTTTTTAGTAGCAGTACTACAAGGCCCAGCAAGCCTCCCCCGCATGCTGGTACTTGGAGAACCACAAGTACCAGCATGCGGCGGAAAAACGGGCCCGCTGGTACCTGTAGTACTACTACTAAAAAAATACCCAAAAAAAGACAAGACACACACACCTTGAAAGTAAAGATTTATTACATACATCCACACAAACATACTTACCTATGGCCCCACGCAGGTCGGTCCTCTTCTCCAGTAGAATCCAAGGGGTACCTGTTGAATAAATTATACTCACCAGCTCCAGGGTCCCAGGCTCCTCGTAGCTGGTTGCTTAAATATGGGGGAACCCCTGTCAATTTTTTCCCCATATTTCTGCAACCAGGATCGGCTCAAAGAGCCCGAGGCTGGTTATGCTTAGGAGGGGGGACCCCACGCAATTTTTTTTTAAGTTTTACAGTGTTTATTTAAAAAAAAAAAAAAATGAAACCCAGCACGGATCACACAGATCCGGCCGAGATTCATTTTTAAATAGTCGGCAGTGTTTTGCTAATCACTGCCGTAAAAAACAGAAAAAAAACACGAATGACATCGACATCGGAAAACCCGAAAAGGCAAAATACGGCAGCTTAGTAAATTAGTCGTAATCAATTCAAAAAGTTGCAATTTTACACTGTCGATGTCATTCGTGATTGAACTTCGACCTTTTTCCGGAAATTACGAATGTTAGTAAATATACCCCCATGTGTATGCAACTTAACACACTGGTTCCCAAACTTTTTTGAATCCCGGAACACTAGAGTATCAGATTTTTTTTCACGCACCCCTATTGAGAAATTTAGAAAGAAATATTAGATTAAGTAAATTATGTTTATATTAGAGATGAGCGGGTTCGGTTCCTCGGGATCCGAACCCCCCGAACTTCACCCATTTTACACGGTTCCGAGGCAGCCTCGGATCTTCCCGCCTCGCTCGGTTAACCAGAACGCACCCTAACGTCATCATCCCGCTGTCGGACTCGTGCTTTGGAGATTGAACGGAGAGGACGTGGCAGCGTTCTCTCCCTGAAAAGCTACTTAGTCTATGCTCAGTGTGCAGAAAATATCTGTGCTCAGTGTGCTGCAAATAAACTGTGCTCAGTGTGCTGAAAATATCTACATTCTCTGCCTGAAAACGCTCCATATCTGTGCTCAGTGTGCTGCAAATATCTGATCAGTGTGCTGCATTGTGGGGACTGGGCACCACCAGTATATAATATATATACTTTTCTATAGCTTCTATACTGCTTGTCATGACACATGGTCACAGTTACACCGCTCTGTACTGATATACAATAATTTTTATACTTTTCTATAGCCTCTATACTGCTTGTCAGGACACATGGTCACTGGTACACTGCTCTGTACTGATATATACAGTAATATATATATACTTTTCTATAGCTTCTATACTGCTTGTCAGGACACACATGTGTCACAATTACACCGCTCTGTACTACTACTGATATACAGTAATATATATACTTTTCTATAGCTTCTATACTGCTTGTCAGGACACATGTGTCACAGTTACACCGCTCTGTACTACTACTGATATACAGTAATAATATATAATTTTCTATAGCTTCTATACTGCTTGTCAGGACACATGTGTCACAGTTACACTGCTCTGTACTGATATACAGTAATATTATATATACTTTTCTATAGCTTCTATACTGCTTGTCAGGACACACATGTGTCACAGTTACACCGTTCTGTACTACTACTGATATACAGTAATATATATACTTTTCTATAGCTTCTATACTGCTTGTCAGGACATACGTGTCACAGTTACACCGCTCTGTACTACTACTGATATACAGTAATATATATACTTTTCTATAGCTTCTATACTGCTTGTCAGGACACACGTGTCACGGTTACACCGCTCTGTACTACTACTGATATACTGTAATATATATACTTTTCTATAGCTTCTATACTGCTTCTCAGGACACACATGTGTCACAGTTACACCGCTCTGTACTGATATATACAATAATTTTAAATCATTTTCTATAGCTTCTATACTGCTTGTCAGGACAAATGTGTCACAGTTACACTGCTCTGTACTGATATATATACAATAATATATATACTTTTCTATAGCTTCTAGTATTACAGTGCAGCATTTTGGTGACCAACAGTATACATATATAGTACAGTACAGTAGGCCATTGCTATTGATATATTACTGACATATAATTCCACACATTAAAAAATGGAGAACAAAATTGAGGAGGGTAAAATAGGGAAAGATCAATATCCACTTCCACTTGTGCTGAAGCTGCTGCCACTAGTCATGGCCGAGACGATGAAGTGCCATCAACGTCGTCTGCCAAGGCCAATGGCCAATGTCATAGTAGAGAGCATGTAAAATCCAAAAAACAAAAGTTCAGTAAAATAACCCAAAAATCAAAATAAAAAGCGTCTGATGAGAAGCGTAAACTTGCCAATATGCCATTTATGACACGGAGTGGCAAGGAACGGCTGAGGCCCTGTCCTATGTTCATGGCTGGTGGTACAGCTTTACACGAGGATGGAAGCACTCATCCTCCTGCTAGAAAAATGAAAAGACTTGAGCTGGCAAAAGCACAGCAAAGAACTGTATGTTCTTCTAAATCACAAATCCCCAAGAGAGTCCAATTGTGTCGGTTGCGATGCCTGACCTTCCCAATACTGGACGGGAAGAGGTGGCGCCTTCCACCATTTACACGCCCCCTGCAAGTGCTGGAAGGAGCACCCGCAGTCCAGTTCCTGATAGTCAAATTGAAGATGTCACTGTTGAAGTACACCAGGATGAGGATATGGGTGTTGCTGGCGCTGAGGAGGAAATTGACAAGGAGGATTCTGATGGTGAGGTGGTTTGTTTAAGTCAGGCACCCGGGGAGACACCTGTTGTCTGTGGGACGAATATGGCCATTGACATGCCTGGTCAAATTACAAAAAAAATCACCTCTTCGGTGTGGAATTATTTCAACAGAAATGCGGACAACAGGTGTCAAGCTGTGTGTTGCCTTTGTCAAGCTGTAATAAGTAGGGGTAAGGACGTTAACCACCTAGGAACATCCTCCCTTATACGTCACCTGGAGCGCATTCATCAGAAGTCATTGACAAGTTCAAAAACTTTGGGTGACAGCGGAAGCAGTCCACTGACAACTAAGTCCCTTCCTCTTGTACCCAAACTCCTGCAAACCACACCACCAACTCCCTCAGTGTCAATTTCCTCCTTAGACAGGAACGCCAATAGTCCTGCAGGCCATGTCACTGGCAAGTCTGATGAGTCCTCTCCTAACTGGGATTCCTCCGATGGATCCTTGAGTGTAACGCCTACTGCTGCTGGCGCCGCTGTTGTTGCTGCTGGGAGTCGATCGTCATCCCAGAGGGGAAGTCGGAAGACCACTTGTAGTACTTCCAGTAAGCAATTGACTGTCCAACAGTCCTTTGCGAGGAAGATGAAATATCACAGCAGTCATCCTGCTGCAAAGCAGATAACTCAGGTCTTGGCAGCTACGGTGGTGTTAAACGTGTGTCCGGTATCCACCATTAATTCACAGGGAATTAGAGAATTGCTTGAGGTACTGTGTCCTCGGTACCAAATACCATCTAGGTTCCATTTCTCTAGGCAGGCGATACTGAGAATATACACAGACGTCAGAAAAAGAGTCACCAGTGTCCTAAAAAATGCAGTTGTACCCAATGTCCACTTAACCACGGACATGTGGACAAGTGGAGCAGGGCAGACTCAGGACTATATGACTGTGACAGCCCACTGGGTAGATGTATTGCCTTCCGCAGCAAGAACAGCAGCAGTGGTACCAGTAGCAGCATCTCGCAAATGCCAACTCGTTCCTAGGCAGGCTACGCTTAGTATCATCGCTTTCCATAAGAGGAACACAGCTGACAACCTCTTACGGAAACTGAGGAACATCATCGCTGAATGGCTTACCCCAATTGGACTTTCCTGGGGATTTGTGACATTGAACAACGCCACCAATATTGTGCGTGCATTACATGTGGGCAAATTCCAGCACGTCCCATGTTTTGCACATACATTGAATTTGGTGGTGCAGCATTTTTTTTTAAACGACAGGGGCGTGCAAGAGATGCTGACGGTGGCTCGAAGAATTGCGGGCCACTTTCAGCATTCAGCCACCGCGTGCCGAAGACTGGAGCACCAGCAAACACTCCTGAACCTGCCCTGCCATCATCTGAAGCAAGAGGTGGTAACGAGGTGGAATTCAACCCTCTATATGCTTCAGAGGATGTAGGAGCAGCAAAAGGCCATTCAAGCCTATACATCTGCCTACAATATAGGCAAAGGAGTGGGAATGCACCTGACTCAAGCGCAGTGGAAAATGATTTCAACATTGTGCAAGGTTCTGCAACCCTTTGAACTTGCCACACGTGAAGTCAGTTCAGACACTGCCAGCCTGAGTAGGGTAATTACTCTCATCAGGCTTTTGCAGAAGAAGCTGGAGAGATTGAAGGAGGAGCTAAAACTGAGCGATTCCGCTAGGCATGTGGGACTTGTGGATGGAGCCCTTCATTCGCTTAACCAGGATTCACAGGTGGTCAATATGTTGAAATCAGAGCACTACATTTTGGCCACCGTGCTCGATCCTAAGTTTAAAGCCTACGTTGTATCTCTCTTTCCGGCAGACACAAGTGTGCAGAGGTGCAAAGACCTGCTGGTGAGATACTTGTCAAGTCAAGCGGAACGTGACCCGTCAACAGCTCCTCCTTCACATTCTCCCGCAACTGGGGCTGCGAGGAAAAGGCTAAGAATTCCGAGCCCACCCGCTGGCGGTGATGCAGGGCAGTCTGGTATCACCAGCCCTTACAAATGAAGGTGCCTACCTTTAAGGAATAATAATAGTGTGAATACCCGAACATCATAAGAGAGTGCCATATATTATATTGATATGAATAACTGAGGAAGATACTCCTCCCCTCAGAGTGTATTACACATCAAGAATAGATCCAGAGCACCACCTTATATTCTATATTATATCACATTCCTGATTTAATCAGATACATTAACGATTAATTCACTATATCCAATTTGAAACTAAACAGCTTAGAATAAATGTACATTTAGGGCATTATCACAACTGACACCGATGCCTCCTCCATAAATTTGAGATGGACTAAACACATGAATGAATACTGATTCAATTATGCAATAATAGACTATACTTACCCGGACACTAGAATAAAACACGTGGACACACATTTTAATCTTAAAATCACCTTTATTTTCATTTTGCACCTTATATGTCTTGTTTATGTCAATATTTTAACCTCTATGTTTCGCTTATACTCATGGTTATGTGTAAGCAATATACACCAGTTTTAAATAGATATCAATAAAAGTTAAATTTTATTAAAACATTGGTAGATGTGATAACCAGATCTAGTCTCCCTTATGTGCGCTGACAATACAGTTCTTTCCTTCTTCTTTCTTGCAGTCTGGAGCGAGTGCTGACATTTGGTCCGGACTGAAGTACCTGCCAACGATTACTGACATGTCGTCTACTCTCACTGCATATGATTCTGTCACCATTGAAAGAATGGTGGAGGATTATATGAGTGACCGCATCCAAGTAGGCACGTCAGACAGTCCGTACGTATACTGGCAGGAAAAAGAGGCAATTTGGAGGCCCTTGCACAAACTGGTTTTATTTTACCTAGGTTGCCCCCCCTCCAGTGTGTACTCCGAAAGAATGTTTAGTGCAGCCGGTCACCTTGTCAGCAATCGGCGTACGATGTTAATTCCAGAAAATGTGGAGAAGATGATGTTTATCAAAATGAATTATAATCAATTCCTCCGTGGAGACATTCACCAGAAATTGCCTCCAGAAAGTACACAGGGACCTGAGATGGTGGATTCCAGTGGGGACAAATTAATAATCTGTGAGGAGGGGGATGTACACAGTGAAAGGGGTGAGGAATCTGAGGATGAGGAGGAGGTGGACATCTTGCCTCTGTAGAGCCAGTTTGTGCAAGGAGAGATTGATTGCTTCTTTTTTGTTGGGGGCCCAAACCAACCAGTCATTTCAGCCACAGTCGTGTGGCAGACCCTGTCACTGAAATGATGGGTTTGTTAAAGTGTGCATGTCCTGTTTATACAACATAAGGGTGGGTGGGAGGGCCCAAGGACAATTCCTTCTTGCACCTCTTTTTTTTAATTTATCTCTGCATCATGTGATGTTTGGGGCTAATTTTTTTGAAGTGCCATCCTGTCTGACACTGCAGTGCAACTCCAGGATGGGCCAGGTGTTTGTGCCTCCCACTTGGGTCGCTTAGCTTAGCCATCCAGCTACCTTAAAGCAGCTCTTTCTTTCTTTGCATCATGTGCTGTTTGGGGACTATTTTTTTAAGTGCCATCCTGTCTGACACTGCAGTGCCACTCCTAGATGGGCCAGGTGTTTGTGCCGGCCACTTGGGTTACTTAGCTTAGCCATCCAGTGACCTTGGTGCACCTCTTATTTTCTTTGCATCATGTGCTGTTTGGGGACTATTTTTTTAAGTGCCATCCTGACTGACACTGCAGTGCCACTCCTAGATGGGCCAGGTGTTTGTGCCGGCCACTTGGGTCGCTTAGCTTAGCCTTGCAGCGACCTTGGTGCACCTCTTTTTTTCTTTGCATCATGTGCTGTTTGGGGACTATTTTTTTTAAGTGCCATCCTGACTGACACTGCAGTGCCACTCCTAGATGGGCCAGGTATTTGTGCCGGACACTTGGGCCGCTTAGCTTAGCCATCCAGCAACCTTGGTGCACCTCTTTTTTTCTTTGCCTCATGTGCTGTTTGGGGACTATTTTTTAAGTGCCATCCTGTCTGACACTGCAGTGCCACTCCAAGATGGGCCAGGTGTTTGTGCCGCCCACTTGGGTCGCTTAGCTTAGTCATCCAGCGACCTCAGTGCAAACTTTAGGACTAAAAATAATATTGTGAGGTGTGAGGTGTTCAGAATAGACTGGGAATGAGTGGAAATTATGGTTATTGAGGTTAATAATACTATGGGATCAAAATTACCCCAAATTCTACGATTTAAGCTGTTTTTGAGGGATTTTTGAAAAAAAACACCCGAATCCAAAACACACCCGAATCCGACAAAAAAAATTTCAGGGAGGTTTTGCCAAAACGCGTCCGAATCCAAAACACGGCCGCGGATCAGAATCCAAAACCAAAACACAAAACCCGAAAAATGTCCGGTGCACATCTCTAGTTTATATGTCATCCTTAGGTTCATCTGTGTTGTGCGAGGGACAAGATTTGCTTCTGTTTGTCCACATATTTTATGATTGGCAGCCACCAGCATTGGTTTTGCCTATTACACTGACCATAAATAATTTGAATTGGTCCTGGACCACCTATCCAACGCACTCCTGCAAGTGCCTTGAGGCACCCCAGGGTGCATAGGCCATACCTCCCAACATGACCTTATCCAGGAGGGACACAATGCTCTGCTTCTTGACTTTCCTCTTAATGTATGATTGCCGATACCTGTGCTGAACAGGTTAATGGATAAGAAAGGTGTTTCAGGACTGGTGATGGCAATCATGCAGTAAGAGGGAAGTCCAGGAGCAGAGCATTCTGTACCTCCTGGAGAGGGTCATGTGGGGAGGTATAGCCTAGGCACAGTTTGAGAACCATTGCACTAACATAATAGAACCAGTAGGAAACAGAACTGCACTTTCTAAGCACACAATCTCCCACCTCATGGTAAGGCACATGTCCCCTCTTCCAGGTAGCTACTTTCTGGTCCAGTGCACTGATTGAGTGTTCAGATCCACACACAACAAACTTGGTAGAAGGAGCTGCTACCACTGGGCATGTGCAGCAACTCTGCACTGTCACTTAAATTGCATGTTGGGGAGGCAGCTCTAGTAATCGTATTATATGCCATTGCCATTATGGCCATAATTTCAGCTGATGGCTAAGAGGAGGAGGGGGTTCCGGGCAACCAAAAATGACACTTTGTTAGTCTATGGATTTGTATACAAATCCAATGTTTTACGTACAAGCCAATGGTTTAGGGTCTGCGCATGTGCAGGACCAGCTCTGCACTTGTGCAGAATAGGTACTGTGTACAGAATGGGTCCTACATAATTGCTTGCAGTTCCCCCTTAGCTGGAACATGATTGACATGCTGCAGCATTTGGGGATGGAATGGGGGTGGCAATCTGAACCATTCTGTAAAACATTTGTAGACATGCCAAGCCCAGAGTCTGCATAGTCAAAAAACTCTCTGGACTTTCTGGACTCAGCAGAGTTCTAATGGTCAGTCTGAGGGCAGCAACCATTGCCATCATCTTCAGACGCAGCACTTGTAATACAGATGCATGCAGATGGCATTTATTTCCTACAGACGCATCCTGCTGCATTTGAGTTTTAGTTGTATGGTATTGCACTTCATTTAGCAGTGCAATATCAAACACATCTGATTCTGGACCTAAACATGGGTATTCACTAGAGATGTGTGGCTGGCACTTTTCGTGTTTTGTGTTTTGGTTCTAATTCTACTTTTGTGTTTTGGTTTTGGTTTGGTTTTGCCAAAACCACCCTTTCGTGTTTTTGTTTTGGATCTGGGTGATTTTTGAAAAAACATAAAAACAGCTAAAATCACAGAATTTGGGGGTAATTTTGCTCGTACGGTATTATCAACATCAACAGCAATCATTTCCATTCATTTCCAGTCTATTCTGAACACCTTACACCTCACAATATTGTTTTTAGGCAAAAGGTTGCCCCAAGGTTGCTGGAGTACTAAGCTAAGTGACACAAGTGGACAACACAAACACCTGGCCCATCTAGGAGTGGCACTGCAGTTTCAAAAAGGAGGGCAGATCTAAAAAAAAAAGTCCCCAAACAGCACATCATGCAAAGAAGAAAAATAATTGCAATGAGGTAGTTGTATGACTAAGCCAAGCGACACAAACAACTGGCCCATCTAGGCGTGGCACTGCAGTGGCACACAGGAGGGCAGTTATATAAAAAAAGCCCCAAACAGCACATCATGCTAAGAAAAAAAGAATTGCAATGAGGTAGTTGTATGACTAAGCCAAGCGACACAAACAATTTGTCCATCTAGGCATGGCACTGCAGAGGCAGACAGGAAGGCAGATATCTAAAAAAAAAAGGCCCCAAACAGCACATCATGCAAAGAAGAAAAAGAATTGCAATGAGGTAGTTGTATGACTAAGCCAAGCGACACAAACAATTGGCCCATCTAGGCGTGGCACTGCAGTGGCAGACAGGAGGGCAGATATAAAAAAAAAGGCCCCCAAACAGCACATCATGCAAAGATGTAGAAGAGGTGCAATGAGGTAGCTGTATGACTAAGCCAAGCGACACAAACAATTGGCCCATCTAGGAGTGGCACTGCAGGGGCTGACAGGAGGGCAGATATCAAAAAAAGGCCCCTAACAGCACATGATGCAAAGAAGAAAAAAAGGAGCACCGAGGTTGCTGTAGGACTAAGCTAAGTGACACAACCACATGGCCCAAATAGTAGTGTCACGCAGTGGCTGAATGTCGAGAGTGGGCTGCAATTGTTCGGTCCACTTACAGCATCTCCAGCACGTTCCAGTCATTTTTAAAAAAATCTGCAATTGGTGAACTTATACAGCAGTACCCCAGGACTAGTACAGCAGTACCCCTGGACTCATACGGCAGTGTCAGACACAGGATGGCACTTTTCAAAAACTAGGCCCCAAACAGCACCTCATGTAAACATGTCGAAGAGGTGCAATGAGGTAGTTGTATGACTAAGCCAAGCGACACAACAATTCCAACTGGAATTATATGCCTAACTCACTGGAATTAATTGGCAAAATCACTGGAATTATACGTACAAATCACTGTAATTAATTGGTAAGATCACTGTAATTAATAATTACACATCCAAATCACTGTAATTAATTGGCAAAATTACTGTAATTAATAATTATACGTCCAAATCACTGGAATTAATTGCCAAAATCACTGGAATTAATAATTATACGTCCAAATCACTTGAATTAATTGCCAAAATCACTGGAATTATACATCCAAATTACTGGAATTAAATGGCAAAATCTCGCTATCGCCTGCCTAGTGAAGTGGAATCTATATGGGATTTGGTACCAGGGACACAATTCCTCCATCAATTGTCTAAATCCCACTGCACTAATGGGGGATACCGGATGCACGTCTAATACCAACATAAGTGTCAAGGCCTCAGTTATGAGGGCTTCCATCGTCATGTGAAGCTTAACCACTAGTCATGAACTTAGGCCAGGGCCTCAACCATTCCTTGCCAATCCATGTCGTAAATGGCATATTGGCAAGTTTACGTTTCTCCTCAGACCATTTAAATTAATTTTTTGTGGTCTTTTTACTGAACTTTGGCTTTTTGGATATTACATGCCCTCTACTATCACAATGGGCATCGGCCTTGGCAGATGACGTTGATGGCATATCATCGTCTATGTCATGGCTAGTGGCAGCAGCTTCAGCACTAGAAGGAAGTGGTTCTTGATCTTTCCCTATTTTATCCTCCAAATTTTTGTTCTCCATTATTTTTCTGGAGTTATATAAACACAGTATGTGGCACAAGAGAGCGTACCCCTACACCTCACAGGGCAAACACTAAAAATTATTTGGATTAAATATTAATAACTCCTTTCTTTGGAGTAAATAATATACAGCACAGGACAGCACCACTGATCTTATATGGCAGCACCACTGGACTGGATTTATATGGAATTATATGGATTTATATGGAATTACATGGCAGGATAACTGGAACTATACAGCAGTATCCCGGGAATTATATGGCAGTATCACAGGAATTATACGGCAATATCACAGGAATTATACGCCAGTATCACGGGAATTATACGCCAGTATTCCGAGAATTATATGGCAGTATCACGGGAATTATACACCAGTGTCACAGGAATTATATGGCAGTATCACAGGAATTATACGCCAGTATCACGGGAATTATATTGCAGTATCACAGGAATTATACGCAAGTATCACAGGAATAATATGGCAGTATCACAGGAATTATAAGCCAGTATTCCGAGAATTATACGACAATATCATGGAAATTATAGCCAGTATCACGGGAATTACATAGCAGTAACACTGGATATATGGCAGCAGAAGACACCACCCTGTGACTGGTCACTGGACTGATGCTGCACAAGACACTTCCCCTGGTCTAATGCAGGACACCACAGCACCACTGAAAGGGACTTATACAGCAGCCAGCAACACTGGGGACATATAGCAGCAGAGGACACCAACACTGTGACTGGCTGGACTGATGCAGCATAAGACACTGACTACATTGGACTGGACTGAGCAGCACAACACAGTACTAGACACACCACCCCACTTTCCCGCCCCCACACAGACACTGAGGACGGAGACATGTCCTCTCACTACACTCTCCGAGACTGGAGTGAAAATGGCCGCGATGCGCAGCTCCTTATATGGAATCCAAATCCCGCAAGAATCCGACAGCGGGGTGATGACATTTTGCCTTGATTGGGTTTCCGAGACAGGCGGGAAAACCCGAGCCTGACTCGGAACCATGCTCAGAGCATGAAGTCTGGTAGGGTTCGGTTCTCTGAGAACCGAACCCGCTCATCTCTATTATTAAGCCATATACAGAGCTGTATGCATCTTTCTCTTATGTCCTAGAGGATACTTGTGTCCATTTAGTACCATAGGGTATAGATGGGTCCACTAGGAGCCATGGGCACTTTAAGAATTTTATAGTGTGGGCTGGCACCTCCCTCTATGCCCCTCCTACCAGACTCAGTTTAGAAAATGTGCCCGAGGGAACCGGTCATGATGAAGGAAGCTACTGAAGAGTTTTCTGCATTTATTTTCTATGTTTGTTATTTTCAGGCAGGACTGGTTGGCACTAGCCTGCCTGCTTTGTGGGATTTAGGGATAGAACGGCCCAACCTCTTGAAGGGTTAATGGTCCCGTTCCCAGCTGACAGGACACTGAGCTCCTGAGGGAACCACCACGGTGAGCGTACATTCCCGCAGCATGCCGCCACCCCTAACAAAGCCAGAAGAATGAAGAGTGGTGAGTACTGAGCCGGCACCCCGGCTAGTGGGGCACCGACCATTATGGCGGCATGAGGGTACGTAGACGCACGGCTTCTTCATTGGGCGGAATGCGTCTCCGGACACAGTACACAACTGCGTCCCAGTACACTGTACACAGTACCCATACTGGCACAACAGCCTTAAAACGGTTCTCTCCATTTTAAGCACCCGATTCCTCAGCCAGTATAAAAAAAGCGGGTAGACCGCGTGCCATTGAAGGGGCGGGGCTTCACTATGAGAGTATCCAGCAGCTCACCAGCACCATTTTCCCTCTGCAGTGGACACAGACGCTGACAGGACAGGGACGCGCAGCTCCTCCAGTGAGACTCCAGATTACCTCAGTGGTACCAGGGGGTCATAGCAGGGGGGGAGCGACTATTAGTGTACTACGTCCCCTATCAGGGTACTTAGTCTGTGACCCGGCTAAGCGATAATGGCGCTGTGGGGGGCTGGCTCCAAACAACTCTGTGTCTCCCTGAAGGGCTCTTTGTGGGATAATTGTGCTTAACCTTTCCTGTGTGTGTGCTGTCACATTTACATTATGTCAGGCAAAGAGTGTGTCTCTTGTACCGCAGAGTGTTCCTCTTCACCATGGGGCTCACTACTGGGTACTCAGGGTTCACAGACTAGCGGGGCTGAACCGGAATGGGTTAATTATCTTAAGGGAATGATCTCAACTCTTTCTACAAAATTGTCCCGCAATGAGAAAGAGACACAATACTTAAAACAGACTGCGGATGAGTTTATCCCCTCCCATTTGTCAGCAAAAGCAATCTCTGGCCCATATCCCGCAGTCTGACTCTGACAGGTCAGACATGGAGGAGGGGGAGGTGGACTCAGAGGGGTGGGGGGGTGCAGCTCTGTCACAGGGAATAGAGGCTCTTATAGAGGCTATCAGAGATGTTCTGCATGTTCCTGATAAGGTGTCAGAGGAGTGTGAGGAATCTTATTTTAATGTAAAAAAGAAGTCCTCAGTTACTTTTCCTGTGTCAAAGGAATTGAATACCCTGTTTGAAGAACCATGGGTTAATCCTGATAAGAAGTTTCAGATCCCTAAAAGGTTGCTCTCATCTTTTCCTTTTCCTCTGAAGGACAGGAAAAAATGGGAAAATTCACTGATAGTGGATGCATCAGTCTCCAGGCTGTCACGTAAAATTGTATTGCCTGTTCCTGGTGCAGCCTCCCTTAAAGAAACGGCTGATCATAAAATTGAGACTACACTCAAATCATTGAACACAGCAGCGGGGGTGGCCCAAAGACCCACTATTGCATGTGCGTGGATCACTAAAGCCATTGCTAAATGGTCAGGTAACCTAATTGAGGGGTTAGATTCCTTATCTAGGGGGGGTGTTGTCTTACTCCTGCAGCATATACAGAACTCTGCGAACTTTCTGGTGGAAGCCATAAAGGAAATAGGCATGCTTAACGCATGCACCACCGCTATGGCAGTGTCGGCATGCAGGGGCTTGTGGCTACGCCAGTGGACTGCTGATGCGGACTCCAGGAAAGGCGTGCAAGGCCAACCATTCACTGGAGAGGCCTTGTTGGGAGATGAATTAGACAAATGGATCTCCATAGCTACTGTGGGTAAGTCTACGTATCTTCCTTCCGCAGCCCCCCCCCCCCCCCCCCAACCAAGAAGACTTATTCAGCTTTTAAGTTACGGTCCTCTCGGACCACCAAGTTCAAGGGCAAATCCAGAGGTGCTTCTACGTCCTCCAGGAGCACAAGAGGTAAACCACGCAAACCAGTAACAGCAGGTGCTCAGGGACAGAGCTCAGTCTCTGCTCCTGCAAAGATTTCAGCATGACGATGGACCGCAATGCCTGGAAGGCTGTCAGGTAGGAGCCCAACTACAATTTTTCAGTCAGATCTCGACAAATTATTGCCAGGAACCCTGGGTCATAGATCTTATTTCCCAGGGTTACAGACTGGAGTTCCAAAAGCTCCCTCCTCAAAAATCCTTTAAAGCAGGCTTACCAGTTTCACAAGAGGCAAGTATAACTTTACAGCATGCCATCCAAAAACTAGTACATACTCAGGTCATTGTTCCAGTTCCACCTTATCTACTAAACAAGGGATACTATTCCAACTTGTTCGTAATAACGAAGCTGGACGGTTCGGTCAGACCTATTCTGAGCCTCAAATCTTTGAACCCATACTTACGCGTGTTCAAATTCAAGATGGAGTTTCTGAGAGCGGTGATCTCAGGTCTGGAGGAGGGTGAATTCCTAGTGTCTCTGGATATCAAGGATGCGTACCGTCATATTCCGATCTGGCCGCCTCAACAGGCTTATCTCCGGTTTGCACTACAGGACTGTCACTACCAGTTCCAGGCCCTGCCATTTGGTCTCTCCACGGCACCGCGGGTGATCACCAAGGTGATGACAGAGATGATGTTTCTACTCCACAAACTGGGAGTGAACAGAATTCCGTACCTGGATAATCTCCTGATAAAAGCGCCGTACAGGGAAAGGTTGCTGGACAGCATTGCTCTCTCAACCAAACTACTCCAGGATCACGGATGGATTCTGAACCTTCTGAAATCTCACCTAGAGCCAACACGGAGGCTCTCATTCCTGGGAATGATACTGGACACGGAGTCTCAGACGATGTTCCTTCTGTTGGAAAAGGCATTGGTAATCCAGTCGATGGTTCGGGATGTCCTGAAGCCAACCCGGGTGTCGGTGCATCTGTGCATTCGCCTTCTGGGGAAAATGGTGGCTTCTTACGAGGCACTTCAATATGGAAGGTTTCATGCAAGAACCTTCCAGCTCGATCTGTTGGACAAATGGTCCGGATCACATCTTCACATGCAGCAGAGGATCCGTCTGTCGCCAAAGGTCAGGATCTCCCTTCTGTGGTGGCTACAGTCTTCTCACCTTGTTGCAGGACAGAGGTTTGGAATTCAGAACTGGATTCTGTTAAACACAGACGCAAGCCTCAGAGGTTGGGGAGCAGTCACTCAGGGGGTGCAGTTTCAGGGAAGATGGTCAAGTCAGGAAGTCATCCTTCCAATAAACATTCTGAAACTCAGGGCCATATACAACACCCTTCTGCAGGCCTCATATCTTCTTCAGGATCGGGCAATTCAGATCCAATCGGACAATGTGACGGCAGTAGCGTACATAAACCGACAGGGCGGAACAACATGATGGCCAATCGTCTCAACAAGAAGCTCAGGCGGTATTGGTCCAGGTCGAGAGACCCACAGGCAGTGGCGATAGACGCCCTAAAGACTCCATGGGTCTATCAGATGGTGTACGTGTTTCCTCCACTTCCTCTGATCCCAAGAATTCTAAAACGAATAAAGAGGGAAAAGGTTTCTGGAGATGCTCCTCGAAGACCCGTGGCCTCTACCTCTTCACATGGATCTTCTGCAACAGGGCCTGTTCGTCTATCAGGACTTACCGTGGCTACGTTTGATGGCATGGACGTTGAACGGCTGATTCTAGCCAGAAGAGGGATCCCTAACAAGGTTATCCCAACTATGATCCAAGCCATACCATTAACATCATATTTGGAAGAAATACGTCTCTTGGTGTGAGAGCAGAAATTATTCTGCGGTGGAATTTCATCTGGGACGTTTCCAGTTTTTTTTTGCTGGCAGGCGTGGATGTGGTCCTCTGTCTGGGCTCCACAAAAGTCCAGATTTCGACCTTGTCCATTTTCTTTCAGAAACAATTGGCTTCTCTCCCTGAGGTCCAGATGTTCTTAAAATGTGTTCTGCAGATCCAACCTCCCTTTGTGCCTCCCACGGCACCTTGGGATCTCAATGTGGTGCTGCAGTTCCTCCAATAGGACTGGTTTGAACCGTTACAGGAGGTGGACGTAAAATATCTTACGTGGAAGACCGTCACACTGTTGGCATTAGCTTCAGCAAGACGTTTGTTGGAGCTGGGGGCTTTGTCTCACAAAAGTCCCTATTTCATTTTCCATGAGGACAGAGCTGAACTAGTAACTCGTCAGCAATTTCTTCCTAAAGTGGTGTCCGCATTTCATATCAACCAACCTATTGTGGTTCCGGTTGTCACTGACACCTCTGCTACTTCAAAGTCTTTGGATGTTGTGAGGGATTTGAAGGTGTATGTGAAAAGAACAGCTCGTCACAGAAAGATAGACTCGCTGTTTGTTCTTTATGATCCCAATAGGATTGGGTGTCCTGCTTCAAAGCAGACAATTGCACGCTGGATCAGACATACTATCCAGCATGCTTATTCCATGGCAAGTTTGCCATGTCCAGAATCTGTACAGGCCCACTTTTCTAGGTCGGTGGGTTCTTCCTGGGCGGCTGCCCGGGGTGTCTCTGCTTTACAACTCTGCCGATCAGCTACTTGGTCAGGTGCGAACACGTTTGCTAAGTTCTACAAGTTTGATACTTTGGCCTCTGAGGACCTTAAGTTTGGTCAATCAATTCTGCAGGAACCTCAGCACTCTCCCACCCAGTTTGGGAGCTGTGGTACATCCCCATGGTACTAAATGGACCCCAGTATCCTCTGGGACGTAAGAGAAAATGGGATTTTAATTACCTACCAGTAAATCCTTTTCTCAAAGTCCGTAGAGGATACTGGGTGCCCTCACAGTGCTTCGTTCTTCCTGCACTGTTACTTGGTTAAGTAATGTTGGTTCAGCCATTGCTGTTCCTGTTTCAAGTTAGCTTGGCTTTCCTCTTGATGTTCTTAAAAGGTGTTCTGCAGATCCAACCTCCCTTTGTGCCTCCCACGGTACCTTGGGATCTCAATATGGTGCTGCAGTTCCTCCAATAGGACTGGTTTGAACCGTTACAGGAGGTGGACGTAAAATATCTTACGTGGAAGACCGTCACACTGTTGGCCTTAGCTTCAGCAAGACGTTTGTTGGAGCTGGGGGCTATGTCTCACAAAAGTCCCTATTTAATTTTCCATGAGGACAGAGCTGAACTAAGAACTAGTCAGCAATTTCTTCCTAAAGTGGCGTCCGCATTTCATATCAACCAACCTATTGTTGTTCCGGTTGTCACTGACACCTCTACTACTTCAAAGTCTTTGGATGTTGTGAGGGATTTGAAGGTGTATGTGAAAAGAACAGCTCGTCACAGAAAGATAGACTCGCTGTTTGTTCTTTATGATCCCAATAGGATTGGGTGTCCTGCTTCAAAGCAGACAATTGCACGCTGGATCAGACATACTATCCAGCATGCTTATTCCATGGCAAGTTTGCCATGTCCAGAATCTGTACAGGCCCACTTTTCTAGGTCGGTGGGTTCTTCCTGGGCGGCTACCCGGGGTGTCTCTGCTTTACAACTCTGCCGAGCAGCTACTTGGTCAGGTGCGAACACGTTTGCTAAGTTCTACAAGTTTGATACTTTGGCCTCTGAGGACATACAGTTTGGTCAGTCAATTCTGCAGCAACCTTAGCACTCTCCCACCCAGTTTGGGAGCTGTGGTACATCCCCATGGTACTAAATGGACCCCAGTATCCTCTAGGACGTAAGAGATATTGGGATTTTAATTACCTACCGGTAAATCCTTTTCTCGTAGTCCGTAGAGGATACTGGGTGCTCTCACAGTGCTTCGTTCTTCCTGCACTGTTACTTGGTTAAGTAATGTTGGTTCAGCCATTGCTGTTCCTGTTTCAAGTTAGCTTGGCTTTCCTCTTGATGTTCTTAAAAGGTGTTCTGCAGATCCAACCTCCCTTTGTGCCTCCCACGGCACCTTGGGATCTCAATGTGGTGCTGCAGTTCCTCCAATCGGACTGGTTTGAACCGTTACAGGAGGTGGACGTAAAATATCTTACGTGGAAGACCGTCACACTGTTGGCATTAGCTTCAGCAAGACATTTGTTGGAGCTGGGGGCTTTGTCTCACAAAAGTCCCTATTTCATTTTCCATGAGGACAGAGCTGAACTAAGAGCTCGTCAGCAATTTCTTCCTAAAGTGGTATCCGCATTTCATATCAACCAACCTATTGTGGTTCCAGTTGTCACCGACACCTCTGCTACTTCAAAGTCTTTGGCTGTTGTGAGGTATTTGAAGGTGTATGTGAAAAGAACAGCTCATCACAGAAAGATAGACTCGCTGTTTGTTCTTTATGATCCCAATAGGATTGGGTGTCCTGCTTCAAAGCAGACAATTGCACGCTGGATCAGACATACTATCCAGCATGCTTATTCCATGGCAAGTTTGCCATGTCCAGAATCTGTACAGGCCCACTTTTCTAGGTCGGTGGGTTCTTCCTGGGCGGCTGCCCGGGGTGTCTCTGCTTTACAACTCCGCCGAGCAGCTACTTGGTCAGGTGCGAAAATGTTTGCTAAGTTCTACAAGTTTGATACTTTGGCCTCTGAGGACCTACAGTTTGGTCAATCAATTCTGCAGGAACCTCAGCACTCTACCAACCAGTTTAGGAGCTATGGTACATCCCCATGGTACTAAATGGACCCCAGTATCCTCTAGGACGTAAGAGAAATTGGGATTTTAATTACCTACCGGTAAACCCTTTTCTCGTAGTCCGTAGAGGATACTGGGGGCCCTCACAGTGCTTCGTTCTTCCTGCACTGTTACTTGGTTAAGTAATGTTGGTTCAGCCATTGCTGTTCCTGTTTCAAGTTAGCTTGGCTTTCCTCTTAATGTTCTTAAAAGGTGTTCTGCAGATCCAACCTCCCTTTGTGCCTCCCACGGCACCTTGGGATCTCAATGTGGTGCTGCAGTTCCTCCAATCGGACTGGTTTGAACCGTTACAGGAGGTGGACGTAAAATATCTTACGTGGAAGACCGTCACACTGTTAGCCTTAGCTTCAGCAAGACGTTTGTTGGAGCTGGGAGCTTTGTCTCACAAAAGTCCCTATTTCATTTTCCATGAGGACAGAGCTGAACTAAGAACTCGTCAGCAATTTCTTCCTAAAGTGGTGTCCGCATTTCATATCAACCAACCTGCTTCGTTCTTCCTGCACTGTTACTTGGTTAAGTAATGTTGGTTCAGCCATTGCTGTTCCTGTTTCAAGTTAGCTTGGCTTTCCTCTTGTTGTGTGTGCTGGTTCAGAATCACATCACTATCCTTATCTATTCTTCTCTCAAAGTATGTCCATCTCCTCGGGCACAGTTTCCTAGACTGAGTCTGGTAGGAGGGGCATAGAGGGAGGAGCCAGCCCACACTATCAAATTCTTAAAGTGCCCATGGCTCTTAGTGGACCCGTCTATACCCCATGGTACTAAATGGACCCCAGTATCCTCTACTGACAACGAGAAAAGGATTTACAGGTAGGTAATTAAAATCCTATAAGCCTCATCACTCGATGAGGCTTAGTGTTCTCATTGACTGACCAAACCGGAAGTGACATTGAGAGCACGCACACGAGGGCACACACGAGGATGGAGCGGCAAGGAGATAGAGCCGCTAGCTGGGGGAGCCAGCAGCTGGCAGCCGGGGGAAGCCAGCGGCCGGGAGGGAGCCAGCAGCCAGAGGGAGCCAGCAGACGGTGGGGAAGGGAGCCTGCAGCCGAAGAAAACAACTTCTGTGCAAAGATCAGTGGAGCAGGGTGCAGATAAGTATTAACTTTTCCTATTAGCTTTTCCCACTGTGTTGTATAACTGATTGTCTTCCTTTGTCCATTACTGTATTTTATTGTTAATCCGCTCTATTTGTACTAAATTAATCCTTATCCTATCCATGTATTTATTTATATTTATATATATTTTACTTATTATTATTATTTATTTATTTATTTATTGTCCTTTATTGTTACTTATATATTCTTTATATATTGATTGTCCCCCTCTTTCTGATTTTCTGAAGGTAACAGGGACTTAGCACTAATTAAAAAATGGTGGTGGCCGAGATTGGGAATCTCACACAGTGCATGTCGTGCATGATGTATGCTCACCTGGCACAACAGTCCGAGTGTGGGTACATCTGTGCGAGATGTGAACGTATGGCCTCCCTGGAAGCCCAGGTGACTGATCTAGAGTGGACCGTTACGCGACTGAGGAGCATTGACAATCTCAAGCAAAGTTTAGAAATAGGCCTGGAAAGCACAGTGTCAATCTTTGCGGATGATACTAAACTGTGTAAGGTAATTAATTCAGATAACGATGTGGAGTCTCTACAAAATGACGTATTTAAACTTGAAGCCGTGGTGTCTAAATGGAAAATGAGGTTCAGTATAGAAAAATGCAAAATTATGTATTTTGGGACAAAAAACACACAAGCATCATACACTCTAAATGGGGAAATTATAGGGGTTACTGTGGTGGAAAAACATTTAGGGGTGCTCATAGATAATAGGCTTAATAACAGTACACAATGTCAAAATGCTGCAAAAAAGGCAAGTAAAGTGCTTGCATGCATTAAATAAGGCATTCAGACAAGTGATGAGGATGTAATCCTGCCACTGTACAAATCATTGGTACGTCCGCACCTGGAATATCGTGTTCAATTTGGGCCACATATTATAAAAATGATATCGGGGAACTAGAAAGTGTTCAAAGGCGGACTACTAAATTGATTAAAGTGTGAATGTCAAATTATTTCTAAATAAACATTTCAATGCCAGCGTTAATATATACTGCAGACGCAAGGCGCATCTTATTACCATATACGATAAAAGTACGCAGAACATCACAGCACTATATCACTTAAGAGAAAGCAAGCAGTCGCACACATTGTAAGCTTAGGCCCAACGCTTATATATATATATATATATATATATATACACAAATTCTGCTCCGGCACTCGGCTCTGCCCCTGTTATGGGACTGCCTTGCTCAGGTGCCTTCCTCCAGGGATACAAACCCTTTGCATAGAACCAGCAGGAAATAACGAGGCGGCACTCGGAGTCTTGTAAAGCAGCAAAACATGTAATCGTGCAGATCAACGTTTCAGGGTTTCCCCCTTCGTCAGGATTAGTGCAATGTAACATACAGTGTGTTTAAATACAACTTACCCCCTTTACAGAGCATCCCCTCTGGCCGGTGTCGCTGGCCGCGCTGTCCCGGTCTTCAGACTGACGTCACCAGTGTCTCACAGGAAGTGACGTGCCGGCGCCGGCATTTTGCACTATTTGGGTTAAATATGCTACGATCGAGTCGCACGCTACACGCTCACAAACTCCACCGTAAATACACATCTCATGCGCACGATCGCCGGAGCGATTCTACGCAACTTGCGGGGATGCGCACGCACGGGGGAACAAGTGCACGAGCAGCGTGCATGTGCATGAGGGGTAAGTACAAGGGGCATGCATCATGATATTTTTCGACTTTGACAATATATATATATATATATATATATAGTGTAGGAAAAGAATGGCGGCACTCGTCAGGCTTAGTTTCAAGGTGAAAGAAAATCCATTTAATTATGCCGTTAAGCCGACATATTTCGGGGTTAGACCCCGTCCTCAGGGCCAAGCACAAGTGAAAAAACCTAAAACAAACACACTTATATACTAAACCAAATTGAACATTAAGTGCTTACTCATACTCACCTGCTCAACGTCGTGCCCGCCAGTCCATTGCCAGCTTCTACTTCTGCGTCGCGATTCACTGACGTCCGGACGTGACTAGCCGCGCCTACGTCCCTATGGAAACAGCCCCCAACAAGCTGGATCACTCGGGGCTTACAGCGCTGCCTGTCACTCTCCGGCATCCAATGTCGCTTCCGCTTCCGCATCAGTGGCCCATGACGTAGCTGCACTCCGTCTGGCAGGGATATCACTATGGCAACATCTACCAATATTAGGCAGAGGTAGCCGTGGATACGTGTTCTACAAAATAGAAAAAGACAAAGACAGCAATACAGACATTATTTAGTGAGAATTACATACATAATTACAATACATATTAAAATACTAGAACGCCTGGTTACCTTTTGTTTTCCTTAGTCAACTATTAAGAAATACTTATTATCTATTAAAAGTGCTGATATAATCTACAACTACAGGTAAATAAACAGTACTATGATCTAGAGTCCCCATAAGGTGCTGCTCATGAATTCTGGTCATAAAGAGCTTAAAGGAAACATTGTAGTCCCAAATTTTCATTTAAACCCCCTGGTGATAAAGTCCCCAAGGAGTATATCCATTTAGTTTCCCTCTGTAACAGAATCTTAGCTCTGTTACCACCCCTTAGGGACGGGGGCACATGGTCTATCAAGATGGCTCTAATGCTCGCGACTCCATGTTTGGCCTTCATACAATGGCATGCAAAAGGCTGTTCGCTTGTGCCTTTCTCATGGGCCTTTTTAATGGCACTATGATGCAACGCCATTCTCTCCCGAAACTTCCTGATGGTCTTACCTACATAGGCAAGGCCACACGGGCAGGTAAGGAGATAAACTACATGAGTAGTAGTGCATGTCAATCTATGTGTTATTTTCATCTTCCTACCTGAATGAGGGTGGTTGAAGGTTGTACCAGTTATAAGAGTATTACATGTGGCACAACCTAAGCATCAATAACATCCTAACTTAAGTCTTAAGAAGTGTGCCTGTGAGTGTCTAGAAAAGTTGGTTACATCTAATTTAACAACATGGTCACCTATATTGCGACCCCTTGTGTAACTTGGCATAATCTTGGAGTCCACTAATTCAGATAGAGCAGCGTCAGTCTGAATTATTGGCCACAGTTGTTTAACCTTTTTAGTTATCCGAGTAGAGGATGTGGTAAATTTGTTAACCCAAGGCAGTCGTTTATTCGAGCGGCCTTTGGTACTACCTCCAATTACTTGCTCTCTAGTCATGTTGAGCACTTTACGTTTTGAAGCTTCCAATTCTTTTATGGGGTACCAACGTTCCGCAAATTTGCGTAACATATCGTTTAGCGCTAAATCAGTTTCTGCTGGTCTGACGTGATCCGTCTTACCCTTAGAAATTGAGAAAAGGGTATGCCCTTACAAAGAGACAATGGATGAAAGCTTTGATGATTAAGTAAAGTGTTCCTATCCGTAGGTTTAACATATATGGAGGTCTTCAGAGTATCACGTATGTTGGTGATGGTGACATCTAGAAAATTAATCGACACCTCATCCATACTGTAAGTGAAATTCACTACATGTCCTGTGGCATTATGCCTATCCCACAATGAGGCCAGTGTATTTTTGGGCCCTTTCCATAAAACCAGCAAATCATCTATGTACCTCCTGTAATACAATAGATGATCTGAGATGGTTGTGTCAAGGTAAAACATCTGTTTTTCAATTTGATACATAAAGGCGTTGACGTACGATGGGGCCACTGCCGACCCCCTCACACACCCAGCTACCTGTAAATAAAACAGGCCATTGAAGAGGAAATAATTCCTGTGTAATACCATATACAATAATTGCAAGAAAAACGTTGGTTCTGGGCCTTTGTAATGTATATTATCCACTATTAGTGACCTCACCGCCTCTACACCCGCATCATGTGGGATGCAGGTGTAGAGGCTCGTGACGTCAGCGCTACATAATGTCAGATCCTTGTTGCAGTTGTGTTAATAATGATGTTGTATCCTTCAAGTAGGAAGGCAGTGCCTGCACAGAGGAATTTAGAAAAGCATCCAATTAAATTGAAATTGGATAGTACAAGGATCCCCTGGCCGATACTATAGGATGGCCAGGTGGTTCAACCAGGGTTTTATGTACCTTCGGTACCGTGTAGAATAAGGGCACTCTAGGGTATTCTACCATTTAGGTCTTCCTTATTTCTGGCGATATTGTTCCTGAGTCACTAGCTAACGATAATAAAGCATCTAGCTCCATTTTGTAATCCCTGGTAGGATCATGTTTGTATTGTTCTACTACTCATGTAGTTTATCTCCTTACCTGCCCGTGTGGCCTTGCCTATGTGGGCAAGACCATCAGGCAGTTTCGGGAGAGAATGGCGTTGCATCGTAGTGCCATTAAAAAGGCCCATGAGAAAGGTACAAGCGAACAGCCTTTTGCACGCCATTGTATCAAGGCCAAACATGGAGTTGCGACCATTAGAGCCATCTTGATAGACCATGTGCCCCCGTCCCTAAGGGGTGGTAAAAGAGCTAAGATTCTGTTACAGAGGGAAACTAAATGGATATACTCCTTGGGGACTTTATCACCAGGGGGTTTAAATGAAAATTTGGGACTACAATGTTTCCTTTAAGCTCTTTATGACCAGAATTCATGAGCAGCACCTTATGGGGATTCTAGATCATAGTACTTTTTATTTACCTGTAGTTATAGATTATATCAGCACTTTTAATAGATAATAAGTATTTCTTAATAGTTGACTAAGGAAAAACAGAAGGTAACCAGGCGTTCTAGTATTTTAATATGTATTGTAATGATGTGTGTAATTCTCACTAAATAATGTCTGTTTTGCTGTCTTTGTCTTTTTCTATTTTGTAGAACACGTATCCACGGCTACCTCTGCCTAATATTGGTAGATGTTGCCATAGTGAAATCCCTGCCAGATGGAGTGCAGCTACGTCATGGGCCACTGATGCGGAAGCGACATTGGACGCCGGAGAGTGACAGGCAGCGCTGTAAGCCCCGAGTGATCCAGCTTGTTGGGGGCTGTTTCCATAGGGACGGAGGGGTTGCTAGTTGCGTCCGGACGTCAGTTGTGTCGCGACGCGGAAGTAGAAGCCGGCAATGGACGAGCGGGCACGACGTTGTGCAGGTGAGTATCATTAAGCACTTAATGTTCAATTTGGTTTGGTATATAAGTGTGTTTGTTTAAGGTTGTTTCACTTGTGCTTGGCCCTGAGGACAGGGTCTAACCCTGAAACATGTCGGCTTCACGGCATAATTAAATGGATTTTCTTTCACCTTGAAACTAAGCCTGACGAGTGCCGCCGTTCTTTTCCTACACTGCATTTGTGATTATACATCACCTGTATGGCACCGCAGCATTTGACCTAAGGGGCTTTAGGAGTGCCGGGACTGTGTTGGACATATGATATTGGGATTCTTGGTAGGAGACCTGTTGGCCTGGAAGCATTATCCCTACCAAGGCACCCCCCTGTTTGTAGTTACCCCTGATACCGGACCAGGACATTCTTTTTCAGTCCAGTGAGGCTGTTGCTTTTAATATCATACACTAGACTGGAATAGCCTTCTGAGCTTTGGGCTGAATTTTTAGTTAAGTTCTGCAAACTAAATGTACATAAGGATGTCTGATGCTGAGGCATTGTTGGATGAGGCCCTGGGACTTATACATAAAGATGCAAGTGAGCGACTAAGCTTTTCAGATGTTGAAGCTAAAGCCATATTAGTGGGAAGGAGCATGGAGGATGAACCCACATAAAGCTTTAATGATGAACTCTTCCGGTCATGGTTACGAATGAAGCAAAGGGAATGTGACTATGAATATCACGGTATATCCCTGTCAGATTATTACCGCAGTAATTTGATCCCGAGGGGTTTCAGGATACGCAACTCACCGACCATTGGCATATATAACACTCAGTTCTGTCAGCGGTGGGTTGCAGTCCTGAATAAATGTTCTATGGACCTCCTATTATTGGTGGTGGAGGAATCGACAAGAGAACTGAATCTTGTTAAAGAACAGATTACCACGTTTGAATAACAACATAAACAAACCCTCGATCAGGACAAACAGATGGATTGGATTACGAAATTGTCGACACAGATGGAACAATACAAACATGATCTGATACGCTTCAAACAAGATAAATTAACCAAAGTCAAGAGAGACTATGAGCAGCGGCAGGTGTACCCATGGTTGGGCAGCACGAGACCGGCTCAAGATCTCAGACAACCGTTTAGACGACAACAGTCACACAGGTGGAAGGGCAGACAAGATACTAGTACATCAGCTAGTGACTCTGAATATGCATCCTCACATATGACATCAGCTGAAGAACAGCTCCCTTTAGGACAATTCCCTTTAGGGGTTCGAACACGCTCAATCGCACACCAGTGGCAGGCCGCGGAAGAGGACGAGGAGGAAGGGGCAGAATCAAAGGATCCTACGCTCCAAGACCTCCACGACCTTGAAAGAATTAGTGTTCAACTTGTCGTCTACACCATTAACAGACTTGGAACATCGTCTCTTAGCCAAAGGACTTTCTTTTGTCCCGACAACCTTACAGGATCCGCTTGAGTGGAAAATTGACGTACACCGTTTGAATAGGACATTAAGAAGAAAATAATTTTTCAACAACAAACCAGCCCCTGTAACACAACCTGGACTTCCAGTACAGCTATATAAAGTAGCCCAGAAATCGCAATTTGACCCCCCTTCACTTAATCCCTCTATCCGTAACTTTACTAGGATGTTGGAAGAAGAGGGATGTAAGGCTACTAGGGACCCTGTTTACTTTAATTTATCCAATCAGGAGAAATTAACCCTTAAGAATTTGTCTAGCAGGGAAGATATTATCATATGGAAAGCAGATAAGGGGGGCTCTATAGTTGTACAAGATACCACATCCTATATTAATGAATGTGAACATCAGTTGAAAGTTGTAGGTGTTTATCACAAACTCAAGGTAGATCCTACCAGGGTGTCACGATCCGGGTATCTGGACGCCATTTCTTACCCATCAGATGCCTCCTAAGGCTGGCTCAGCGCTCCAGGACCGGATCCCATCTGTTATCCTGATGTGCATATTCCCGCATCCTCTCCTGTCTCTCTGGACGCTGTCACAGTAACGCCTTATACATCTGGCATGGCGTCTCCCGCGGCCTCCGCCGCCGTTCCTGAGCTTCTGCATTCAGAGTGGCGATTACGTCAGCCGCGGCCTCCGCTGTGTCCGCGTGGTTGGATGTGCACCTGTCAGCCTGGCGTCTCCTGTCTCCGGTGGCCGGCGCCGCCATTACTGTTTTCCAGACCACATGGATTACAAACCAAACTTCCCTCCAAGTGTCTGCATGGGCGCAGCCATCTTGGATTCTGTCATCTGATCATATTCACCAATCTGCTGTCTGTATTATTAATTTGCATAATTGCCTAGCCAATGCCTTCCTTGCTGCAGGTATAAATAGGTTGTGCCTGAGCAAGGAAGGCGTCAGTGCTTTGGTTGTCAAACCTAGTTCCAGTTTGTCTCTCTCCTGTGATTGTCTTCCAGGTTCCAGCTCCTGTCTCCAGACTTCTGCTATAGAGACCCGCACCAGCATTCCATCTGCGGTGTAGCCTGACTCTCCGATCCATTCTGGACTCACCTGTTTCCAGCTACAACATCACCTGCTTCCAGCTCAGCTTCCAGCAGTGTACAGCTTCTCTTAAAGGGCCGGTGTCCTTTCTGCAGTTTACCACTCTCCACCGGTATTATTATTTCTCCACTCTCAAATTCTACATTTCATCTATATTGCATCGCTCTCAAGCTTTATTTATTATTTAACTGGTTCCAGCCAGTATCCACTCCGTGCCAACACCTGTCTGGCTCTAACCAGTACCCACAGCAGCATTTTATCTACAGCAGTCCAGCTTTCCCTGGAACACCAGCTGGTACGACCCTGGGCTTTCCTCATTGCTACAGTTGAGCCTGGTAAGGACTTTCCAACTTGCAGATAATAAGAACTGTCTCATACCACCAGAGCTCTGTGGCCCCTGCCACCCTGTAGTACCCAGGAACTGTATTATTATTTCTCTGCTGATTTTTATGTTTCCTTTTACTGCTGCTGTGTTGCGGAGTTGTCATAAATAAACATCATTGACTTTTATTCAAGTTGTCGTGGTCACGCCTTCGGGCAGTTATTCCTCATGTTACTTACATGTCCAGGGGTCTGATACAACCTCCAAGGTTCCGGTACATCTCAGCCCCTACAACTGAGGCTGCCTCCCGTCAGCTCAGGCCCTCAGTTGTGACAGTAAGCACTGACCAAATGAATCCAGCCGGAGACCAGGATCAAGCGGCCAGGCCGATGCAAGAACTGGCAGCCCGACTTGAACATCAGGAGGCTGCACAGGGCCACATCATCCGCTGTCTCCAGGATCTCTCTACGCGGCTGGATGGGATTCAGACAACTCTCCGTGGATCAGACGCGTCCGGTGCGTCAACCACAGTGACTCCAGCTATAACCCCACCCACCTTACCCGTTTCTGCTCCACGTCTTCATCTTCCAACGCCAGCAAAATTTGACGGTTCTCCAAGATTCTGCAGGGGATTTCTCAACCAGTGTGAGATTCAGTTTGAGCTACAACCTGGCAATTTTCCCAGTGACCGTACAAAAATTGCCTACATCATCTCTCTTCTCAGTGGCTCAGCCCTTGATTGGGCATCACCGTTATGGGAGAGGTCCGACACCCTGCTATCTTCTTACACTGCATTCGTGTCAACATTCAGGCGCATCTTCGACGAGCCAGGCCGGGTAACTTCAGCTTCGTCTGAGATTCTCCATTTACGCCAGGGATCACGTACTGTAGGACAATATCTTATACAGTTCCAGATCCTGGCATCCGAACTGGCATGGAACGACGAGGCCTTGTATGCTGCATTCTGGCATGGTTTATCTGAGTGTATTAAAGACGAGTTAGCTACCAGAGACTTACCCTCCAAGTTAGATGAGCTAATCTCACTTTGTACAAAAGTTGACTTACGTTTCAGAGAGAGAGCAACTGAGCGTGGAAGATCATCTGCTCCAAAATCTTCTGCTCCTCCTCCTCGCCAACTGTCACCAACTAAAGATGAGCCCATGCAAATTGGCCGTTCCCGTTTAACTCCTGCTGAGCGCCGAAGACGTCTCTCCGAGTCTCTCTGTCTTTATTGTGCAGCTCCATCTCACACCATTAATGCCTGTCCCAAACGTCCGGGACTCCAGACCCTAGCTCGCCAAGGAGAGGGCCGGCTAGGAGTAATGATCTCCTCTCCATCCCCTCAAGATTGTAATCTCCCAGTCTCGCTTCAAGTTGCTCAACGTTATCAGAACGTCATTGCCCTCCTTGATTCCGGAGCAGCTGGGAACTTTATTACCGAAGCCTATGTTAAACGGTGGTCCCTACCCACCGAGAGACTTCCTTCGTCCTTTTCCTTAACTGCCGTGGATGGCAGTAAAATTTTTGATACAGTTATTTCTCTAAGGACTCTACCAGTTCGTCTGAGAGTGGGAGTTCTTCATTCCGAACTTATTTCACTTTTAGTGATTCCAAGCGCCACACATCCTGTGGTCCTGGGCCTTCCATGGCTCCGTCTTCACAATCCTACAATTGATTGGACGACTACGCAAATTCTGGCATGGGGTTCCTCCTGTGCTGAGACATGTTTGTTTAAAGTGTTGCCTGTCTGTTCTTCCTCCCCCAGGTCGTCTGATGTTCCACCTCCTCCATATCAAGATTTCACGGATGTGTTCAGTAAAGCTTCTGCTGATATCCTTCCTCCTCATAGAGAATGGGACTGCCCGATTGATCTCGTTCCAGGGAAGGTTCCACCTCGATACCGAACTTATCCGTTGTCTCTGCCTGAGACGCATTCTATGGAGGAATACATTAAAGAGAACCTAGCAAAGGGGTTCATTCGACCTTCTTCTTCTCCAGCCGGCGCAGGCTTCTTCTTTGTAAAAAAGAAAGATGGTGGTCTGCGGCCGTGCATCGACTACAGAGGTTTGAACGACATTACCATCAAGAACCGCTATCCTTTACCCCTGATTACTGAGCTCTTTGACAGAGTTAGCGGAGCTACCATCTTTACTAAGCTGGACTTGAGAGGTGCATACAATCTCATCCGGATCCGTGAGGGTGACGAGTGGAAGACCGCATTTAACACCCGTGACGGACATTATGAGTACCTCGTCATGCCCTTCGGATTGAGCAATGCTCCAGCTGTCTTCCAGCATTTCGTCAATGAGATCTTCAGAGACATTCTATACCGTCATGTCGTGGTCTATCTAGATGATATCCTCATTTTTGCCAACAATTTAGAGGAACATCGTTTTTGGGTAAAGGAGGTTCTGTCCCGTCTCCGTGTCAATCATCTCTACTGCAAATTAGAGAAATGCGTCTTTGAAGTCAAGTCCATTCCGTTTCTAGGGTACATTGTGTCCGGTTCCGGACTAGAGATGGATCCTGAGAAACTACAAGCAATCCAGAATTGGCCGGTACCCTTAACCCTCAAAGGGGTCCAGAGGTTCTTAGGGTTCGCCAATTATTACCGAAAGTTTATACGAGACTTTTCCACCATTGTGGCGCCTATTACTGCTTTCACCAAGAAGGGTGCTAACCCGTCCAAGTGGTCTGAAGAAGCCATGCAAGCTTTTCATCTTTTGAAACAGAGGTTCATCTCTGCGCCTGTCCTGAAACAGCCTGACATCGACTCTCCTTTCATCTTAGAGGTGGATGCCTCCACCGTTGGAGTAGGAGCGGTGTTATCCCAGAGGGCTAAAGATGGCCATTTACATCCTTGCAGTTTCTTCTCCCGGAAGTTCTCCACAGCGGAGCGCAACTATGCCATTGGCGACCAGGAGTTGCTAGCCATCAAGCTCGCTCTAGAGGAGTGGAGATATCTGTTGGAGGGAGCTTCTCATTCAATCACCATACTTACAGACCACAAGAACCTTCTATATCTAAAAGGCGCACAATGTCTCAACCCTCGTCAGGCCAGATGGGCACTTTTCTTTTCCAGATTCGACTTTAAACTCCAGTTCTGTCCGGGCTCTCAGAATCGCAAGGCCGATGCCCTTTCCCGCTCATGGGAGCAAGAAAATGAGTCAGAGTCTTCAGACAAGCATCCTATTATAAATCCGTTGGCATTCTCCACGGTAGGGATGGACTCTACGCCCCCATCAGGGAAAAGTTTTGTGAAGCCGACACTAAGGAAGAAGCTCATGCATTGGGCCCATGCTTCCCGCTTTGCCGGACATACAGGTATCCAAAAAACCCTGGAGTTTATCTCTAGGTCCTATTGGTGGCCAACTCTGAAAAAGGACGTTTTGGAGTTTATTGCATCTTGCCCAAAGTGTGTCCAACATAAAGTATCCCGCCAGTCGCCTGCGGGGCAACTGGTTCCACTATCTGTTCCCCGTCGACCATGGACCCATTTGTCGATGGATTTTATTACAGATTTGCCCATGTGCAACAAGTTCAATACCATCTGGGTGGTAGTTGACCGGTTCACCAAGATGGCACACTTCATTCCTCTCACCGGTCTTCCGTCAGCTTCCAAGTTGGCTCAAGTATTCATACAAGAGATCTTCCGACTCCACGGTCTTCCAGAAGAAATTATCTCAGATCGAGGAGTTCATTTCACAGCCAAATTCTGGCGAAGTTTATGTCAAGTCCTCCAAGTCAAGCTAAAGTTTTCCACGGCTTACCATCCTCAGACCAATGGTCAAACTGAGAGGGTGAATCAGGACTTGGAGTCCTTCCTCCGCATCAATGTGTCCTTCTCTCAAGATGACTGGGTTCAATTACTTCCCTGGGCCGAGTTCTGTCATAACAACCAGTATCATTCTTCATCTTCTTCAACACCATTCTTCACCAACTTTGGATTCCACCCTAAAGTCCCTGAGTTCCAACCGCTTCCAGCAACTTCTGTTCCCGCAGTGGATATCACCTTGCATCAGTTTGCCAATATCTGGAAGAGCGTACGATCAGCTCTGCTCAAGGCATCGTTCAGGTACAAGAAGTTTGCGGATAAGAAGCGTCGAGCAGTTCCTGCTCTCAAGGTGGGTGATCGGGTATGGTTATCCAAGAAGAATTTGAGGTTGAGAGTTCCCAGTATGAAGTTTGCACCTCGCTTCATCGGTCCTTTTAAAATTGATCAAGTCATCAATCCTGTTGCTTACAGACTCCAGTTACCTCCTTTCTTAAAAATACCCAGGACATTCCATGTTTCCCTGTTGAAACCGCTAATCTTGAATCGGTTTCATTCCTCACTTCCTCCAACTCCGAAAGTCCAAACTCAACGAGGCGTTGAGTATGAAGTGGCCAAGATCCTGGACTCACGTCACCGTTACGGTCAACTTCAGTATCTTATTGACTGGAAGGGTTATGGCCCTGAGGAACGTTCATGGACCAATGCTTCTGATGTCCATGCTCCTGCCTTGGTCCGGAGATTCCATTCCAAGTTTCCTCAAAAGCCAAAGAAGTGTCCTGGGGCCACTCCTAAAGGGGGGGGTGCTGTCACGATCCGGGTATCTGGACGCCATTTCTTACCCATCAGATGCCTCCTAAGGCTGGCTCAGCGCTCCAGGACCGGATCCCATCTGTTATCCTGATGTGCATATTCCCGCATCCTCTCCTGTCTCTCTGGACGCTGTCACAGTAACGCCTTATACATCTGGCATGGCGTCTCCCGCGGCCTCCGCCGCCGTTCCTGAGCTTCTGCATTCAGAGTGGCGATTACGTCAGCCGCGGCCTCCGCTGTGTCCGCGTGGTTGGATGTGCACCTGTCAGCCTGGCGTCTCCTGTCTCCGGTGGCCGGCGCCGCCATTACTGTTTTCCAGACCACATGGATTACAAACCAAACTTCCCTCCAAGTGTCTGCATGGGCGCAGCCATCTTGGATTCTGTCATCTGATCATATTCACCAATCTGCTGTCTGTATTATTAATTTGCATAATTGCCTAGCCAATGCCTTCCTTGCTGCAGGTATAAATAGGTTGTGCCTGAGCAAGGAAGGCGTCAGTGCTTTGGTTGTCAAACCTAGTTCCAGTTTGTCTCTCTCCTGTGATTGTCTTCCAGGTTCCAGCTCCTGTCTCCAGACTTCTGCTATAGAGACCCGCACCAGCATTCCATCTGCGGTGTAGCCTGACTCTACGATCCATTCTGGACTCACCTGTTTCCAGCTACAACATCACCTGCTTCCAGCTCAGCTTCCAGCAGTGTACAGCTTCTCTTAAAGGGCCGGTGTCCTTTCTGCAGTTTACCACTCTCCACCGGTATTATTATTTCTCCACTCTCAAATTCTACATTTCATCTATATTGCATCGCTCTCAAGCTTTATTTATTATTTAACTGGTTCCAGCCAGTATCCACTCCGTGTCAACACCTGTCTGGTTCTAACCAGTACCCACAGCAGCATTTTATCTACAGCAGTCCAGCTTTCCCTGGAATACCAGCTGGTACGACCCTGGGCTTTCCTCATTGCTACAGTTGAGCCTGGTAAGGACTTTCCAACTTGCAGATAATAAGAACTGTCTCATACCACCAGAGCTCTGTGGCCCCTGCCACCCTGTAGTACCCAGGAACTGTATTATTATTTCTCTGCTGATTTTTATGTTTCCTTTTACTGCTGCTGTGTTGCGGAGTTGTCATAAATAAACATCATTGACTTTTATTCAAGTTGTCGTGGTCACGCCTTCGGGCAGTTATTCCTCATGTTACTTACACGTCCAGGGGTCTGATACAACCTCCCAGGTTCCGGTACATCTCAGCCCCTACAACTGAGGCTGCCTCCCGTCAGCTCAGGCCCTCAGTTGTGACACAGGGATTACAAAATGGAGCTAGATGCCTTATTATCGTTAGCTAGTGACTCAGGAACAATATCGCCAGAAATAAGGAAGACCTTAATGGTAGAATACCCTAGAGTGCCCTTATTCTACACAGTACCGAAGGTACATAAAACCCTGGTTGACCCACCTGGCCGTCCTATAGTATCAGCCAGTGGATCCTTGTACCATCCAATTTCAATTTATTTGGATGCTTTTCTAAAATCCCTGTGTGCAGGTACTGCCTTCCTACTTGAAGGATACAACATCATTATTAACACAACTGCAACAATTGAGACCTTTACCCAAGGATCTGACATTGTGTAGCGCTGACGTCACGAGCCTCTACACCTGCATCCCACATGATGCGGGTGTAGAGGCGGTGAGGTCACTAATAGTGGATAATATACATTACAAAGGCCCAGAACCAACGTTTTTCTTGCAATTATTGTATATGGTATTACACAGGAATTATTTCTTCTTCAATGGCCTGTTTTATTTACAGGTAGCCGGGTGTGCGATGGGGTCAGCAGTGGCCCCATCGTACGCCAACGCCTTTATGTATCAAATTGAAAAACAGATGTTTTACCTTGACACAACCATCTCAGATCATCTATTGTATTACAGGAGGTACATAGATGATTTGCTGGTTTTATGGAAAGGGCCCAAAAATACACTGGCCTCATTGTTGGATAGGCATAATGCCACAGGACAAGTAGTGAATTTCACTTACAGTATGGATGAGGTGTCGATTAATTTTCTAGATGTCACCATCACCAACATACGCGATACTCTGAAGACCTCCATATATGTTAAACCTACAGATAGGAACACTTTACTTAATCATCAAAGCTTTCATCCATTGTCTCTTTGTAAGGGCTTACCCTTTTCTCAATTTCTAAGGGTAAGACAGATCACGTCAGATCCAGCAGAAACTGATTTAGTGCTAAATGATATGTTATGCAAATTTGCGGAACATGGGTACCCCATAAAAGAATTGGAAGCTTCAAAACGTAAAGTGCTCAACATGACTAGAGAGCAAGCACTTGGAGGTAGTACCAAAGGCCGCTCGAATAAACGACTGCCTTGGGTTAACAAATTTACCACATCCTCTACTTGGATAACTAAAAAGGTTAAACAACTGTGGCCAATAATTCAGACTGACGCTGCTCTATCTGAATTAGTGGACACCAAGATTATGCCAAGTTACACGAGGGGTCGCAATATAGGTGACCATGTTGTTAAATTAGATGTAACCAACTTACTAGGCACTCACAGGCACACTTCTTAAGACCTAAGTTAGGATGTTATAGATGCTTAGGTTGTGCCACATGTAATACTCTTATAACTGGTACAACCTTCAACCACCCTCATTCAGGTAGGAAGATGAAAATAACACATAGATTGACATGCACTACTACTCATGTAGTTTATCACCTTACCTGCCCGTGTGGCCTTGCCTATGTGGGCAAGACCATCAGGCAGTTTCGGGAGAGAATGGCGTTGCATCGTAGTGCCATTAAAAAGGCCCATGAGAAAGGCACAAGCGAACAGCCTTTTGCACGCCATTGTATCAAGGCCAAACATGGAGTCACGAGCATTAGAGCCATCTTGATAGACCATGTGCCCCCATCCCTAAGGGGTGGTAACAGAGCTAAGATTCTGTTACAGAGGGAAACTAAATGGATATACTCCTTGGGGACTTTATCACCAGGGGGTTTAAATGAAAATGTGGGACTACATTGTTTCCTTTAAGCTCTTTATGACCAGAATTCATGAGCAGCACCTTATGGGGACTCTAGATCATAGTACTGTTTATTTACCTGTAGTTATAGATTATATCAGCACTTGTAATAGATAATAAGTATTTCTTAATAGTTGACTAAGGAAAACAGAAGGTAACCAGGCGTTCTAGTATTTTAATATGTATTGTAATTATGTGTGTAATTTTCACTAAGTAATATCTATATTGCTGTCTTTGTCTTTTTCTATTTTGTAGAACACGTATCCACGGATGCCTCTGCCTCATATTGGTAGATTTTGCCATAGTGATATCCCTGCCAGACGGAGTGCAGCTACGTCATGGGCCACTGATGCGGAAGCGGCATTGGACGCCGGAGAGTGACAGGCAGCGCTGTAAGCCCTGGGTGATCCAGCTTGTTGGGGGCTGTTTCCATGGGGACGGAGGGGCGGCTAGTCGCGTCCGGACGTCAGTGAGTCACGACGCGGAAGTAGAAGCTGGCAATGGATGGGCGGGCACGATGTTGAGCAGGTAACTATGAATAAGCACTTAATGTTCAATTTGGTTTGGTATATAAGTGTCTTTGTTTTAGGTTGTTTCACTTGTGCTTGGCCCTGAGGACGGGGTCTAACCCTGAAACATGTCGGCTTCACGGGCATAATTAAATGGATTTTCTTTCACCTTGAAACTAAGCCTGACGAGTGCCGCCGTTCTTTTCCTACACTGCATTTGTGATTATACATCACCTGTATGGCACCGCAGCATTTGACCTAAGGGGCTTTAGGAGTGCCGGGACTGTGTTGGATATATATATATATATATATATATATATATATATATATATATTTGATATTAAAAGGGTATGCATACAAAATAACATATGTACAGTATATCATTAGGTATAACATGTATTTATATGGTTACAGAGTTACAATTGCACAAGAAGCAGTTACAGTTACAAAAGAATCAGTTATATCCAACATACATACGCTTAGTTTCACTGGTCCCAGGCAGCCAGTCATCAGGTAGGAGACTTCTGATAAGGGTGTGTGTGTGTGTGTGTGTGTGTGTGTGTGTGTGTGTGTGTGTGTGTGTGTGTGTGTGAGAGAGAGAGTATATGAGAATGTCTCAGAGAATCCTTGCCTGATCCTGAGTCCTCATTTTATACAGTAAAATAATGGGAGTATACAATGGTGAGTTTGTTCTTCTTCCATTGGTCCAGAGGCCAGACCTTTCAAGAACTCAATGGCTCATAGGTCAGTGTGAGGGCTTTTGTCCTATGTTGCAAACACATGTGTCTGCTCCAAGGTCCATGACTGTGAATCCAGTTTCCAGTCTCAGAAAGTCATTTGTATTCATACATTTGATCATAACTAATCGTTGCAATGTGCTACAATCTACCCATAGCTATCAAATTACTCCACACATTCTCCTGATCATTTTTTACACTAAGCATGATATAATTAACTTGTTCCATTCCAATAATACATATATATCTGATGTTACACTATATTATATAAATACATTATAATGTCTGGTGCTTGTCATGTTTTGTCTATGAGTAATTTATGTGTTGTATGAAATATGTGTTGAATAAATCTTTGTGGCTTGTCTGTGTCAATGCGTATGCTACCATATATCCTGTGCACGCTGCGTGTATGCGCACAAACAGAGACCTTTCTGTTTGGAGTTTGTATGTTGTCTGTATGTAATATTTTTGACTTCGACAGTCCACCCTTTGACAATAGACAATAACTGTCATAACTGTCACACTAACCATAATTACAAAAAAAATATTTCAAACAATAATCGGTGACCTAGACACACGTATGTATTCATTTCACAAATCAGACATTGACCATAGTTGGGGAAGACAGGGAAGAGGATGGGACATCCTCTATATGCGCTCAGTGGTCACGGGACCACTGGTTGGATGTGGGATGACATTCATCCTATAGAGTATGCTGGGACAGTGCTATGGCCTATGATGTCTGATTTGAATGAACGTTACATACATACATACATACATACATGTACCTACGTCTTTGCGCACTGATGTTCGGATTCAGTAGAGGTTTTGCTGGGTAGAGGGAGAAAACACAAACAAATCATTAAAGACACATATAAAATTTTCATGGTATATATTTCTATCACTCCCTAAACATTGTTTTCATTCCTGGATCGTATGCTAGGTATGTTTCATCATTGAACAAGGGTTATTATTTCAGGTAGTGTCCTTCCTACATAACATAAACCTTCGGCGTTCAGGGAGAGCCACTCATGAACCTTTCTTCCATATATATTAATGAGCTCTTTATCTGCTATGTGTGAATAAGCCATTGTCTGATTGTTCCTGATTACCTCCAAATTTCCTGGTTTCCTGAAATTGGTGAGATTTAAACATACCATGGATTTATATATGGTACTGGTGGACCTTAAGACTAGGGGGTCTAGTTATATTATATTCCTTGTCCACCGCCCCCCTCCCCCCTTCCGGGTTATTCAAATACCTTAGCTAACTCTAAAGAATGTGGCACTAATCCTGCATTATTTTGTCTTAGAGGTACCTGTGAGCACATCCAACATTCCATTTAATTTAAAACCTTACCCACTAGTGAGTGGTAATCACTCAAGGGATGTCTGTCAAATGCTGCCTTATTGCTAGACTGACATCTCTGGATGCACTCATCTTCAATTATAGCATCACAATAACTACAAAATACAGTATTCCTCAGACAATAGCCTATCACGTTACTTCCGAACTCCGTAACTACCAGACCTTTGATTTTTTCTGGCTTTAACAAAGTGATAGGCTGATTCTGGGATCCTATAAAGACATCCCTCCTTTCTCCAGAACCAGTTCCAGTCCCACACTCTATTCCTCATGAGACCTCACAAAAATAGAATGTCCTGAAAAAAATGTTTCTCAACGGGAAAAAAAAGAAAAAAAAATAGAACAAAACAAATCTTGCTTATAGAAAATCCATTACTACTACTTGTCTTTTTGTAATCCTTTAGTACGCTCAGGTAGTGTTCAACAGTGCCACCTCTCAGTCTTCACGGAACAGATTCTCAGATGATATTTCTGCGATTTCACTCCCTTTACGAGTTCCTTCTGGACTACCGACTTTCCTGCGATGGGAATCGTGGACCCAAGTCTCTCGGCTACTTTCACTGAGATCGTGCTGTCAACAAAACTTGGTACGGTCTTTCCCACCTGTCTATTAGGCAACCTGAGCATAAGAGTAATCACACAGTCTCTTGGTTCACAATCAAGACAGTTAGTAGTTGGCATATCAGGAATCAACAGTTTCAAATTATTTTGTTAAGTTCTCAAATGCTGGCTCATCTCGAAAAGGTACTGTACTGTCACAACATTGGTATATTTCTGATCATAACATGAGGTTGTCTTCCAAAAAAACCAAAACAAAACAAAAATTTCAAAGAGGGTGATTCGGTAAGTGGGGATCTGGGAGTGGTTCCGATGCTACATAACACTAGTGGCAGTGTCTATGACCACGATAGTCCAGTTTCAAGCTATCACTTTGCTCCTATTCCTGAGTAGAGATGTGCACCGGAAATGTTGCGTTTTTGGTGTTTTGGTTTTGGATTCAGTTCTGCAGCTATGTTTTGGATTCAGATGCGTTTTGGCAAAACCTCCCTGAAAATATTTTGTTGGATTCGGGTGTGTTTTGGATTCAGGAGTTGTTTTTTTTTTTTAAAAACCCCTCAAAAACAGCTTAAATCGTAGAATTTGGGGGTAATTTTGATCCCATAGTATTATTAACCTCAATAACCATAATTTCCACTTATTTCCAGTCTATTCTGAACACATAACACCTCACAATATTATTTTTAGTCCTAAAATTTGCACCGAGGTCGCAAGATGACTAAGCTAAGCGACCCAAGTGGGAGGCACAAACACCTGGCCCATCTAGGAGTGGCAAGATGGAATTGTCCTTGGGCCCTCCCACCCACCCTTATGTTGTATAAACAGGACATGCACACTTTAACAAGCCAATCATTTCAGCGACAGGGTCTGCCACACGACTGTGGCTGAAATGACTGGTTGGTTTGGGCCCCCACCACAAAAGAAGCAAACAATCTCTCCTTGCACAAACTAGCTCTACAGAAGCAAGATGTCCACCTCCACCTCATCGTCCGATTCATCACCCCTTTCACTGTGTACATCCCCCTCCTCACAGATTATTAATTCGTCCCCACTGGAATCCACCATCTCAGGTCCCTGTGTACTTTCTGGAGGCAATTGCTGGTGAATGTCTCCATGGAGGAATTGATTATAATTCATTTTGATGAACATCATCTTCTCCACATTTTCTGGAAGTAACCTCGTATGCCGATCGCTGACAAGGTGACCGGTTCCACTAAACACTCTATCGGAGTACACACTGGAGGGGGTGCAAATTAGGTAAAATAAAGCCAGTTTGTGCAAGGGCCTACTTGAATGCTGTCACTCATATAATCCTCCACCATTCTTTCAATGGTGACAGAATCATATGCAGTGACAGTATATGACATGTCAGTAATCGTTGGCAGGTCCTTCAGTCCGGACCAGATGTCAGCACTCGCTCCAGACTGCCCTGCAGCCCCAGTTGCGGGAGAATGTGAAGGAGGAGCTGTTGACGGGTCACGTTCCACTTGACTTGACAAGTGTCTCACCAGCAGGTCACTAAACATGTGCCGGAAAGAGAGATACAATGTAGGCTTTAAACCTAGGATCGAGCACGGTGGCCAAAATGTAGTGCTCTGATTTCAACAAATTGACCACCTGTGAATCCTGGTTAAGCGAATGAAGGGCTCCATCCACAAATCCCACATGCCTAGCGGAATCGCTCCGTATTAGCTCCTCCTTCAATCACTCCAGCTGCTTCTGCAAAAGCCTGATGAGAGGAATGACCTGACTCAGGCTGGCAGTGTCTGAACTGACTTCACGTGTGGCAAGTTCAAAGGGTTGCAGAACCTTGCACAACGTTGAAATCATTCTCCACTGCGCTTGAGTCAGGTGCATTCCCCCTCCTTTGCTATATCATAGGCAGATGTATAGGCTTGAATGGCCTTTTGCTGCTCCTCCATCCTCTGAAGCATATAGAGGGCTAAATTCCACCTCGTTACCACCTCATGCTTCAGATGATGGCGGGGCAGGTTCAGGAGTGTTTGCTGGTGCTCCAGTCTTCGGCACGCGGTGGCTGAATGCCGAAACTGGCCCGCAATTCTTCAGGCCACCGACAGCATCTCTTGCATGCCCCTGTCATTTTTTAAATAATTCTGCACCACCAAATTCAATGTATGTGCAAAACATGGGACGTGCTGGAATTTGCCCACATGTAATGCACGCACAATATTGGTGACATTGTCCGATGTCACAAATCCCCAGGAGACTCCAATTGGGGTAAGCCATTCTGCGATGATGTTCCTCAGTTTCCGTAAGAGGTTGTCAGCTGTGTGCCTCTTATATAAAGAGGTGATACAAAGCGTAGCCTGCCTAGGAATGAGTTGGCGTTTGCGAGATGCTGCTACTGGTGCCGCCGCTGCTGTTCTTGCTGCGGGAGACAATACATCTACCCAGTAAGCTGTCACAGTCATATAGTCCTGAGTCTGCCCTGCTCCACTTGCTCACATGTCCGTGGTTAAGTGGACATTGGGTACAACTGCATTTTTTAGGTGAGTCTTTTTCTGAGGTCTGTGTACATTCTCGATATCGCCTGCCAAGAGAAGTGGAACCTAGATGGTATTTGGTACCGGGGACACACTACCTCAAGAAATTCTCTAATTGCCTGTGAACTAACGGCGGATACCGGACGCACGTCTAACACCAACACAGCTGCCAAGACCTGAGTTATCCGCTTTGCAGCAGTATGACTGCTGTGATATTTCATCTTCCTCGCAAAGGACTGTTGGACAGTCAATTGCTTACTGGAAGCAGTACAAGTGGTCTTCCGACTGCCCCTCTGGGATGATGATTGACTCCCAGCAGCAACAACAGCAGAGCCAGGAGCAGTAGGCGTTACACTCAAGGATCCATCGGAGGAATCCCATGCAGGAGAGGACTCGTCAGACTTGCCAGTGACATGGCTTGCAGGATTATTGGCTTTCCTGTCTAAGGAGGAAATTGACACTGAGGGAGTTGGTGGTGTGGTTTGCAGGAGCTTGGGTACCAGAGGAAGGGATTTAGTTGTCAGTGGACTGCTTCCGCTGTCACCCAAAGTTTTTGAACTTGTCAATGACTGCTGATGAATGCGCTCCAGGTGACGTATAAGGGAGGATGTTCCTTGGTGGTTAACGTCCTTACCCCTACTTATTACAGCTTGACAAAGGCAACACACGGCTTGACACCTGTTGTCCGCATTTCTTTTAAAATAATTCCACACCGAAAAGGTGATTTTTTTTGTAATTTGGCCAGGCATGTCAATGGCCATATTTATCCCATGGACAACAGGTGTCTCCCCGGGTGCCTGACTTAAACAAACCACCTCACCATCAGAATCCCCCTTGTCAATTTCCTCCTCAGCGCCAGCAACACCCATATCCTCATCCTGGTGTACTTCAACAGTAACATCTTCAATTTGACTATCAGGAACTGGACTGTGGGTGCTCCTTCCCGTCCAGTGTTGGGAAGGTCAGGCATCGCAACCGATACAATTGGACTATCTTTGGGGATTTGTGATTTAGAAGAACGCACAGTTCTTTGCTGTGCTTTTGCCAGCTTAAGTCTTTTCATTTTTCAAGCGGGAGGATGAGTGCTTCCATCCTCATGTGAAGCTGAACCACTAGCCATGAACATAGGCCAGGGCCTCAGCCATTCCTTGCTACTCCGTGTCATAAATGGCATATTGGCAAGTTTACGCTTCTCCTCAGACGCTTTTAATTTAGATTTTTGGGTCATTTTACTGAACTTTTGTTTTTTGGAGTTTACATGCTCCATACTATGACATTGGGCATCGGCCTTGGCAGACGACGTTGATGGCATTTCATCGTCTCGGCCATGACTAGTGGCAGCAGCTTCAGAACGAGGTGGAAGTGGATCTTGATCTTTCCCTATTTTACCCTCCACATTTTTGTTCTCCATTTTTTAATGTGTGGAATTATATGCCAGTAATATATCAATAGCAATGGCCTACTGTACTGTCTGTACTACTACTGCTGGTCACCAAAATGCTGCACTGTCCTACTATATACTGCTCACAACAATGCAGCACAGATATGGATAGTATTCTTGACACAGAGCTGCAAGATACAGCAATGGCCTACTGTACTGTACTATATGTATACTTCTGGTCACTAAAATGCTGCACTGTCCTACTATATACTGCTCACAATAATGCAGCACAGATATGGATAGTATACTTGACACAGAGCTGCAAGATACAGCAATGGCCTACTGCAGTGGTTTCCAAACTGTGTGCCGTGGCTCCCTGTGGTGCCTCAGGACACTTGCAGGGGTGCCTTGGATTGGTGATCCAGGACCAATTTAAATTATTTATGATCAATGTAATAAGCAAAACCAATTCTGGTAGCTTCTAATCATAAAGTATGTGGACAAACAGAAGCAATTCTTGTCCCACACCACACAATTGAACCTAAGGATGACATATAAACACAATTTACTTCATTTAATATTTGTTCTAAATCTCTCTATAAAAACTTTTGGCCTAGGGGTGCCGTGAAAAAAATTCTGATACTCTAGGGCGCCGTGATTCAAAAAAAGTTTGGCAACCACTGGCCTACTGTACTGTACTATATGTATACTGCTGGTCACCAAAATGCTGCACTGTCCTACTATATACTGCTCACAATAATGCAGCACCGATATGGATAGTATACTTGACACAGAGCTGCAAGATACAGCAATGGCCTACTGTACTGTACTACTATAATTATATACTGGTGGTCCCCACAATGCAGCACACTGAGCACAGATATTTGCAGCACACTGAGCACAAATATGGAGCATTTTCAGGCAGAGAAAGTAGATATTTTCAGCACACTGAGCACAGATATTTGCAGAACACTGAGCACAGATATGTGCAGCACACTGAGCACAGATACGGAGCTTTTCAGGGAGAGAACGCAGCCACGTCCTCTCCGTACAATCTCCAATGCACGAGTGAAAATGGTGGCGACGCACGGCTCTTTATATAGAATACGAATCTCGCGAGAATCCGACAGCGGGATGATGATGTTCGGGTTAACTGAGCAAGGCTGGAAGATCCGAGGCTTCCTCGGAACCGTGTAAAATAGGTGAAGTTTGGGGGGGTTCGGATCTCTGAGAACCGAACCCGCTCATCTCTACTCCTAATGGTACCATATCTACACACAAATTTCTGCACAATTTTCTTTGCGGTAAACACAGCAGTATTTGTTGTGGCAGGAAATGCCTCTACCCAGATTGAGAAAACATCAGTGCACACCAATACATATTTAAAATTCCTATAGGGTGTTAACTGTACAAAGTCGATTTGTATTACCTGAAAAGGTCCGTCTGCAGGAGGAGTATGGGATGGCTCTGTTAGTACTACCTTACCAAATGTTCTTCCTCATGCAAGTAATACAGGTCATTGCTTTCCTGCTTGCTGAGAAGAGAACCCCGGTGCCTACCAGTAAGCTCTTACCAATTTGCACATACCTTCCCCACCCAGATGAGTCAGACCATGTGCTGCCTCAGCTAGGCTTGGGAGATACGTCCTGGGGGCCACTGGCTTACCTAGTCCATCTCCCCAGAGTCCTGAGGACTCCTGACCATACCCCTTCGCCTTCCAGACCTCTTTTTCCTGTAGAGAACACAAATTTGCATCTCAATTTATTTTTTGTGTGTTTGCAATGTAGAGTAAAAACATCTCTAGAGGTAAAAAGAAAAAAATATCAGGTCTGCGTTCACCAACGGGCTGTAACTTATGTCTGATCTCATAGTAAAGGTCTGATTCAGATTTTCCATAGCATCATGCATATCAGTGTCTATACAAAATTTCCCTTCACCAGTATTCTCATCCTCCACCCTTTATGCATTACAAGGCACAATCAGTATTATACTGGTGTCATCAGTGACAGCTCCCTTTTGTGCTGTTGAGACATACCGGGTTCAGGTAGAACTTTGAAGGACCAATACGGCATGTGGTGTATGAACTGTCAAATCATGTACCAGTACTACGTCCTAGGTATTTGACCCTTATCCTACACAATTACAGTTTATCCCTTGAGACCTTGTGCCCTGTTTGGAAGAGATGAAACAGAAACTGTTTCATATCTGCCAGGGTCGAATGAATCAGCGCACAAAAACAAGTAATCAACATATTGTATCAGCGCCGGCCCATTCTCAGGCTGAAAGGACTGTAAACAGTCATGTAGGGCTTGGGAGAAAATACTCAGGCTGTCACTTGAAACCTTGGGAGAATCGGATCCGTGTATTGTATCCCCTTTGTGAACGCAGAGATGAAGAGGAAACTGTGAAGAAAAACAGAATAGAGGTTGGTGACAGTAAAGTTTGTATAGGTGTCTTTTATTAAATTGACTACTGTATTGGGCACTACGGGGAATTGATTCTTAAATACTTGGTCTACCCCCTTAAATCTTGTGCTTGCTGTGTCACTACTGGGACTACCTCAGCCATCAATCCAGTGTCCTGTCCATCCTAAGTTCATAGGAAACCCAGTATCTGTGAGATAATTTCCTCTACCTGTGATGGACATGAATCTAGAACAGTGGAATGCAACATTAGTCTTTGAGGAGTATCTAACATACCTTGTACTTCCTGAGCAGGAGTACAATATATGTATTTCACATTTCAATTTACATAACAAAATCTCTGTTTATTAAGTTAGTCAGGGGCCACTGCTGCTAGAGGAAAAGAAAAGGGTTTAGCATCATCGAGGCCCAATCGTAACTTCAGCAGGTTTGGTCAAAGGGTAATGTTGCACTTCTCTTGTTACTCCCATTTGCCAAATTAGTGTTTACCTGTGATCTTTCTTTCTATATGTATACTCGAATGTCTCCATACTTACCAGTTCCACTGGTCTCAGCCACTTCCCCTGCAGGCTATATAGTTCCTCTTTTACCAGTTGGATATTATGCCTCTGAGTGCATGAGAAATGGCTGAAACCAGTCTGGTCACCTTCTCCTCCTAAATAAAACTTTGACATTCATTAGTACATATATAGGTTACGTTCATAATTTTCATATTTTTATTTTTATTATTTTCTATAGTTTGTATACTGGCTGTAATTGCTTACACATCTACATGTGGCGGTGCACTTGCTTTCTCTTTTTACTTACTTATTGTTGCTATGAGTTCAAACAGTATGTTTTTGTTCTTGACTTATATGACTTTGGTTAAACATACTACCTGCAATACCTTAGGATCAAAACCATTAATCACTGGAAATTATATTTCACCATTCATACGTACTCAATCATTACAAAAAAAACTCCGTGTGTAAGGACCATACTTCTTACACCTAATATACAGAGCGGACCCTTTCACCATCTGCTCCTCAGCCTGAAACCTGGCTCCTGAATGTCCCTCGCATGCCTACTTCGCTCCCATTGTGGACTTTTTAAACACAAACACCAAATGGCCCACGCGAGACGAGGGTGAAAAGTTCCTACGAGCGCTTTTCACCCGCTCCTGCTCCGCTGGACAGTACCACGGCCCACTCCTGTAGTGATTTCCCGCGTACCCAGCGAGGACCCTACCAGACTCCTCCGCACTGGAAGTATGAAGTATTAACAACAATAAATCAATACCCCGTATTTTTCAGTGGAGGTTAAAAGCCTGATCTTTTTGGTTTCTATCCACTGGAATTTTCTTGGGTGAGAAACACCTTATCAATCACCCTTTCCAATGAATGTCTACCAGGAATATTTCCTGAGAGAGAGTCTGCGAAAAATTCCTTTACTTTACACAAATCATACAGAAAGGAAAAAATTGCAAAGATGGCGCTTCACTTCAACGGTGCAGCAACCCAACAGACAGGACAGTCACCTCAGTCCCTTAAAGGTTTTAAAAATGTTCTCGGATTTGCTGTGGTGCGCTCCCTGGGTCAGATAACGACAGTTATAATATAATCCAATAGTAAAGTAATATGTTCATCCACACTTTGTCAACGGGAAAAGAAGGACGTGAAAGAGTTCGGGTATCTTCTCTCTTAAAACTTCACCAATTCACCATCATAGGTATCCCCAAAAATAAAGAGGTTTGCATATAGTGAAGTACAGTTTTATTCTTATTAGTGTGCAAATTAGCATAAAGTATTCAATACAAGTGAAAATTAATTTATGGGGTGTAACTTCCCATATTATACGTAACGTAACCACAATAGGTATGAATAGCAGCAACAGATGAGATGGTTCAGTGCAAATCGGAATTAATTCATGGGGTATAGCTTCCCATAATCTAAGTGGCGTAACCACAATGGATATAAATAGCAGCAAGCAATGAAACAAATAAATACAATAAATATAATGTATATTAAAATCCACCACTGATAAGGCGGACCTGCGTACCAGATTTTGTGGGGTGTCAACTAGTCCACCCAAGATCGCATGGGAGGTTACTTCCCAGGATTTACAGCAACAGTCAAAGCATGCAGATTCTCGGCTGGTTTTGTTCCCCTCTGGTCATGGAAGGTCCCTCCAATCAATCACCAACCCGTTTCAGCTCTATATGTAAGCCTTCCTCTAGTTGACACCCCACAAAATCTGGTACGCAGGTCCGCCTAATCAGTGGTGGATTTTAATATACATTATATTTATTGTATTTATTTGTTTCATTGCTTGCTGCTATTTATATCCATTGTGGTTACGCCACTTAGATTATGGGAAGCTATACCCCATGAATTAATTCCGATTTGCACTGAACCATCTCATCTGTTGCTGCTATTCATACCTATTGTGGTTACGTTACGTATAATATTGGAAGTTACACCCCATAAATTAATTTTCACTTGTATTGAATACTTTATGCTAATTTGCACACTAATAAGACTAAAACTGTACTTCACTATATGCAAACCTCTTTATTTTTTGGGATACCTATGATGGTGAATTGGTGAAGTTTTTAGAGAGAAGATACCCGAACTCTTAAACGTCCTTCTTTTCCCGTTGACAAAGTGTGGATGAATATATTACTTTACCATTGGATTATATTATAACTGTCGTTATCTGACCCAGGGAGCACACCACAGCAAATCCGAGAACATTTACACAAATCATGTCTGTGTATGCTAACACAGCACTTATGATGACGCAATTGCGCGAAATTCCACAAATGGTATTACGTTGTGCCACATATCACACACACGTGCGGTCCAATCGCACGGCTTATAGATACTTGTTATCTATATGCCCTATGATCACGGGAGTCGAATTCACAAGCTGCGCTCCACAGCCAGAGCGTAACACCAAAAATCACGCTCCTCCGCACGTTTTACCTTTAAAAACACACACAATATGTGCCTCAATACCAATAAATATGTGAGGTCGCTAGCCTCCATGCCACTGAGCCTCTGCTAACTCAGTGCCTCACCGACGAGATCCCGCTTTGTCCTGGTGTTCAATGCACTCACACTTACTTTTCAACAACCCACACTTTTAGATTTTCTGTACAGAAAAAAAAGTCATTTACCAGTGATTGATAGCATCCCCTTAAAGGTATTACACTTCGTGATTGATAGCATCCCCTTAAAGGTATTACACTTCAAACAAAGTATTATAGTAATGTGCTTTAAAATCGGATAGTTACCTGTTAAAATGTGTTTTATCCCACCTTAACAATCAATTTCTATTGTGCGGCTAACTTCCGCTTGCATAAATATGCACTCACATTTCCCGCCTTCTGTGCGTCCACGTACTATTGTATTATGACACGTGTATACTTGCGTACGCAAATGTGTATTGCTGCGTACCTTTGCACGCAGCTTGCCACACTCTCTTACCCATCTCTAGTAATACAATAAAAACACTGTACTTGTATTGTAGCAGTTAGATAAATGCTTCCACGTTCCCTTCGAGCACCGGAAGTCCCCTGCCGGGTAACTTTCGCTACGTGCTACCTAAACTTTTAGGCAGGAACGGAGCTTCACTTATGCATAAATATTTTGCGAATTTTCGTTAGCAATAACACTTTAACAATCAATTTTAAAACACTTCAATATAATATGGCTATTGACTAGAATTTAAAAGCTATGATTCAGATCGGATAGCTATCTTGCAGAACATACTGATACAAATATACATATTTCTGCTGCGGGGTACACTGGGCTCCACAAGGATGGACAATGGGGTGTAGAATAGGATCTTGATCTGAGGCACCAACAGGCTCAAAGCTTTGACTGTTACCAGAATGCACAGCGGCGCCTCCTCTATAACCCCACCTCCCTGCACAGGAGCTCAGTTTTGCAGTTGGTGCTGCAGTAAGCAGGCACATAACAGAGGGGCTGCTCCAGGCAGCCCTCAGAAGAGCTTTTTTTGAAGAAAAAAGTGAAGACTTCAAGGGCAGCAGCAGTGGTAAATATCAGAAGACATTCACTGCTGCAGCTCCAGCTCTCCCCAGCGGCGCTGTACACTTCCGAGCCCTGGTTGCCGGGTAACTACAGCAGGAGGCTCCGGTTTTCTTCACGTCAGGCACACACGATGGGGGCTCTCCGGGATTGCGTGGCCGCGCTTCGGGAGGTGGTGAGTGGGTCCCGCTTGCCGGACCCGGTATTTATCGCGATCCAGCGCGGTCAGTGGGAGGCAGGCCGCGCGCGCTGGCGGTGGACACTGTGGCAGTACAGGTGATCCCACTAGATCACCAGGGCATGGGTGCAGGTCAGGTTTTCTCTCTAAACCATTTTCAGTGGCCCACAGTACCCGGTGGTTTTGCCAGCAGGGGGATAAGGCTTAGACCTGAAGCCCCTCCCCCAGCCCCAGGTCGCCATTTCCTGCAAATGCTCCGACCCTGGAGCTGCATATATGTCTCTCCCTCACTCCCTGTCAGTGTCTGGGCGCCATTTTCCCTCAGCTTCACTCAGCTTCACTGTTCCTGGGACTGCTTGGGCAAATCCTCCTGTGTAAAGCTGCCTGGTTGTCAGTGCTGTGAATTTACATGACACTTAAGTATTCTACCTGCCTTTTTAGACAGTGCTAGTTAAGAAAGAGTGCATTTAGTCAGGGTTTTCTAGTACAATTACCCTGTGATATACATCCAGTTCTTACTGTGCAGTGTTATATCTATTGACTATATAGCTATATATATAAGCTAGTCCAGTGCAGAATTATTGTTAGTAATAACCTCTGCATTGTACAAACTGTGACTGTATGTGTGTGCATTAGAGAGCTGAGTGGTGTCCATTTCGTGTCTTTCACTCAATTTGCTATCCCTATATTCTATAACCTGAGGGGGCTTGGTGCGTCAGGTTTGATATCGATATAGGATTTTCACAAAGATATACTTTAATACGTATTTTTCTCTATGATTTAGTCACCATATCTCTCCTTTATCTCTGCTAGTGTTGAACACTGCGCAGGGGTTTGGGTAAGAGGTATTGTGCTGCTGACAATTGTACTGTGTTACCTGATACTGCAAGTTATATCATGTCTGCTTCTGAGGGTAACGGTTCTGGGGCTGAACACACTGCCAGTGTTGCTGAAGCCACAGATCCCTATGAGGGGAATATAACAGCTGTGGGCTCTGGTTCTGGGGGCTGCTTGCCCCCCAGTGGGACTGTGGCAACGGAGGTACATAATGACCCGCCGTGGGCCGCTTTTTCCACGCTTCTGCATACGCTAGTTCATAAACTAACACCCCATATGGGACCCCCAATGCCGGTACAACCGTATGTGGTCCCTGCAGCTAAACCGCCATGGGCGGATGATTTATCTGCTCAATTGAAGAAGTTGAACCAGTCCCTGACTACAAAAAAGTCTGACCATCGCTCGCCTAAGTCCAAGGGGTCCTCTAAGTGAGTGCTTGTCTCCTCACAATCCACTGCTGTCACTGACACCTCGTCTGATGAAGACGGCACTTACACTGACCCCACAGGTTCTGACTCAGATATGTCTGATGGGGAGGGTAGTTCACATGTGGATGTTCCTGATCTTTTGGAGGCTATTAAGTTAATTTTTCAGATTACGGATGATCCCGAGCCATTCGTCCCTCCTAAGAAACCAGATAGGTTCAAGTGTCAGAAGGTGGTTAAACAAGTTTTACCTCACTCTGATCACCTAGTGGATATACGTCAGGAACCCTGGGAAAACCCGGGTACAAAGTTTGTGCCTCAAAAGAAGATGCTGGCTCGCTATCCCCTCGCGCCAGAGCTGTCTAAGAATTTGGAAACGCCTCCTCCAGTAGACTCACATGTGGCTAGGATGGTGGTTTCCTCAGCTCTGCCTGTCACTATCATCACATCTTTAAAAGAGCTTACGGATAAACGTGTGGAGGGTTATCTTAAAGAAATTTACACCCTCACGGGTGCTGCACAAAGGCCCACTATTGCAGCAACATGGGCTGCAGAGGCTATTGAAGCATGGGCCTTGGAGTTAGAAGCTGAAATCTCTTCTGACCATGCTAGGCAATGCTTGTCATATATTGGAGGTCATTCCGAGTCGTTCGCTCGGAAAATTTTTCGCATCGCAGTGTTTTTCCGCTTAGTGCGCATGCGCAATGTCCGCACTGCGACTGCGCCAAGTAAATTTGGTATGAAGTTTGGATTTTTTCTCATGGCTTTTTCTTCGCTCAGGCGATCGTAGTGTGATTGACAGGAAATGGGTGTTACTTGGCGGAAACAGGTCGTTTTATGGGCGTGTGGGAAAAAACGCTACCGTTTCCGGAAAAAACGCGGGAGTGGCTGGAGAAACGGAGGAGTGTCTGGGCGAACGCTGGGTGTGTTTGTGACGTCAAACCAGGAACGATAAGCACTGAACTGATCGCAGATGCCGAGTAAGTCTGAAGCTACTCTGAAACTGCTACGAGATGTGTAATCGCAATATTGCGAATCTTTCGTTCGCAATTTTAAGAAGCTAAGATTCACTCCCAGTAGGCGGCGGCTTAGCGTGTGCAATACTGCTAAAATCGCCTTGCGAGCGAACAACTCGGAATGAGGGCCATTGTCACAGCTTCTCGCTATATTAAAGAGGTGGCTTCTGATGCCGGTATCCTAGCAGCCAAGGCCTCTACTACGTCAGTCCTGGCTCGCCAGATATTGTGGATGATATCCTAGTCTGTAGATCTGGACTCTAGAAAAACCCTGGAGGTACTCCCTTTCAAGGGAGATATTCTGTTTGGGGAGGACTTAAATAAGATAGTGGCTGACTTGGCTACTGCCAAAACTGCCTGTCTGCCGAGTACCACTCCTTCTGTGTCAAAGGCTAAAGGTACTTCCTTTCGTCCCTTTCGTCCTTCAGGTAAAGCAAAAGGTCAGGCATACAACAAGCAGGCCCGCACTTCCAAACCTGGTAAGCTGAAGCCAAAAAGAGCCTGGGCGGCCTGTCAGCCAGCTTCCAAAGCCGATAAGCCTGCCGCAGGACGGGGCGGAACTCCCTCTGGGGGATCCCATGGTGGGGGGCCGGCTTCTATGGCATACCCAGGAATGGTTGAAAACAACGGGTACGGAAGTCGTCACTTGAGGTTGCGCCATAGCCTTCAAAAACCGACCCCCTCATCGATTTTGCCAGACAGACGTCCCGTCGGACCAGACAAAGGCAAACACTCTGCATTCGGTGGTACAGACCCTCCTGGATACAGGAGTCGTAGTACAGGTGCCTCTAACGCCGAGGGGCCGGGGGTGCTATTCTCTGCTGTTTCTAGTCCCGAAACCGAATGGGTCCTCCCGGCCCATTCTCAACCTCAAGGCATTGAACAGGTTTGTGAAAGTTTCCAAGTTCCGTATGGAAACCCTTCGCTCTATAGTTCTGGCTTTGGAACCTGGGGACTACATGGTCTCCCTGGACATGCAGGATGCTTACCTGCATATTCCTGTAGCAGCATCACATCAGCAATACCGGAGGTTCGGTATTGGCAACCTCCATTACCAGTTTTGGGCGTTACCTTTTGATTTAACAATGGCTCCGTGAGTCTTCACCAAAGTAATGGCGGTAATGACGGTGGTACTGCGCCGTCAAGGGGTCAGGATACTGCCATATCTGGACGACTTGTTAATCCTGGCAAATTCCCCAGAACTTCTCCTACGTCATCTGGATATGACAGTCCAGTTTCTACAAGCCCACGGGTGGCTCATCAACTGGAAGAAATCCTCCTTGATCCCTGCTCAGAGCATGGTGCATCTGGGAGCGCTATTGGACACTCACAACCAGAGGTTGTTCTTGTGTCAGGAGAAAGTCCTGAAGCTTCAGGACAGGATTCGTTGCTTCCTTTCTCATCCGCAAGTGTTGATACACTCGGCGATGCAGGTGCTGGGCCTCATGGTATCAGCATTCGACATGGTGGAGTATGCTCAATTCCATTCTCGCCCCCTCCAGAGGCTGATTCTAGCCAAGTGGGATGGGCCTGCCTTACCAGATCAGGTCTCAAATTATCTCATTGACTCCGGAGGTCCGTCTGTCGCTGCTCTGGTGGCTCCAGGACCGACAATTATGCAGGGGCCGTCCCTTCTGGATATCCAACTGGGTCCTGTTGACGACAGATGCCAGTCTAAGAGGTTGGAGTGCGGTGCTGGAGCAACACTCCCTTCAGGGTCGGTGGACCAAGGAGGAGTCCCTCCTCTCAATCAACATTCTGGAATTGTGGGCGGTCTTCAATGCATTGAACCTAGCCCAGCAGTTGATTCACAACCGTCCTGTTCAAGTGCCTTCGGACAACGCCACCACAGCGGCTTACATAAATCATCAAGGCGGCACTCGAAGCCATCTGGCAATGAAGGAAGTCTCAAGGATTCTACATTGGGCGGAACGCCAACTACCGGCCATATCGGCAATCTTCATTCCGGGAGTCCTGAATTGGGAAGCGGACTTTCTCAGTCGTCAGGACGTGCCTGCCGGCGAGTGGGGCCTCCATCCAGAAGTGTCTCAACTCCTAGTGGAAAAGTGGGGTCTTCCAGACGTAGATCTGATGGCATCTCGACTGTTATGCACACCAGTGCCTGCAGGAAAGTACTGGTGTCAGAACTGTTATGCACTCCAGTGCCTGCAGGAATGTACTGGTGTTTGAACTGTTATGCAAAACAAATGGACTCACAGACAGACTGGGGAATATGACATAACGTACACAGAAGGTGATAGGGTAACAAAATACACACAAAGTGAACAGAGAAGCCCAGAGGCTAAGGAACTGGGTATCTCCCTTGTATTAGAAATGCTCAGATGGGAAAAGCAAGATGTTGTGTTTTAATACGTAGAGAACCCGAAATGCTGTTGCTAAGGGCAACAGCAAAACCCTAAAGGGTTACCAACGGGTGTGGCAGTAAACTCCTTGGTCAGAGATGGAATGATAGACACAAGGAGAGTCTCCACAATCCTAATTCTCACTTGCAGTGCACAGGTTCAGCTTACTGCCACTAAACTGACCCCTGACACCTAGCACAGTGAGACAGGATTAGACAGGCAAGTCTTAGAATACAGCCGCAAACTTGCTAAGTTCACAGAGTAGTAACAGAACCCCAGCAAGCTAAACGACTGACTCCAGTCTTACTGCTAGGTCTGGATTGGCAGAGTGTAATACCAAATCCCCAGGCCTATTTGCAGTAAGCAACAAACAAATACAAAGCTACACAGTACTGGTTAACTTTCAGGAACTGACTAACCAACAAAGATTCAGCAGCATCTGCTTACCCTGAGAAGAGGCCTTATAAAGCAGGTGCTGTCCACGCCCCACTCAGACCTCACAGACTGTGAGCACAAAAACAAGCACCGGATCCCCTGCCGTGCACAGAGCCTATAACCTCTGCACAGCAAAAGACCCGAACCGGAGTATCAGCTGCACTCAGGTTACTCCGCTAGCACTTGTCTCCCGGTTGCCATGACGACGTGGCAGCACAGGGCAGGAGACCCTAACAGTACCCCCCCTCTGACGAGGGGTCAAAGAACCCCTACCACCGGGTTTATCGGGGAACTGCGAGAAGAAAGAGCGTATCAGTCTGGGGGCATGAAGATCACAACTGCGCACCCACGACCGCTCCTCCGGGCCATACCCCTTCCAGTGCACCAAAAATGACAGCCGACCCCGAACCACCTTGGAGTCAAGAATCCTTTCAACAACAAACTCCCTCTGGCCACGTATCAGAAGAGGGGAAGGTCTTCCACTGGAAGAAGGATTACTAATCGCCCGTTTTAAAAGGGAACAATGAAATGTTTTATTGATACCCAAAGAACGGGGCAGATCTAACTGAAATGCCACCGGATTGATAACCCTGGTGATCTTATAAGGGCCGATGAACCGGGGGCCTAACTTATGAGATGGCTGTCTCAACTTCAAATTCTTGGTAGACAACCAGACGAAGTCTCCTAATTTGAAGCTGCAGGGTCTTTTCCGCTTATCAAAAACCCTTTTGGTCACTAATGACACAGACACAAGGGCTTTCTTCACTTTCCGCCAAATACCTCTAAGGACCGAAACCACAGAGGAACCACCAGGCGTGGAGTCCAGGGGGTCAAAAGAATTGGCCTTAGGATGATGCCCATACACACAAAGGAAGGGAGAGATCCCTGTAGCAGAGTGAGCCGCGTTGTTATAGGCAAACTCCGCCATGGACAGATGAGCAGCCCAGTCAGTCTGACACTTGGAGACATAACACCTGAGGAACTGCTCCAAGGACTGGTTCACCCTTTCAGTCTGCCCATTAGACTGCGGATGGTAGCCTGACGACAAGCTGACAGAAATCTGGAGATCGGAACAAAATGCCCTCCAGAATTTGGCCACAAACTGGGATCCGCGGTCAGAGACCACATCAAGTGGCAACCCGTGGAGACGCACAACATGCAGCATAAATAATTCAGACAGGCGTCTGGCCGATGGCAGCCCAACCAGTGGAACGAAGTGCGCCATCTTTGAAAACCTGTCAACGACAACCCAGATGGCTGTCATCCCCGAGGATTTGGGAAAGTCCACCACAAAATCCATTGAAATGTGGGTCCATGGCTTAGATGGGATAGAGAGTGGATGTAATGGGCCAACAGGAACCCCTCTAGGAGTCTTATTTCGGGCACAGATGTCACATGCCCGAACCCACTGATCCACATCTTTAGCCACCGAGGGCCACCACACCGCCCTAGATAGCAACTCCCGAGTTCTGGCAATACCCGGGTGACCTACCGACTTCTTGGCATGGAATTCCAGGAACACTCGCTGTCTTAACCTAGGAGGCACAAACAAAAGACCTACTGGAAGGTCTGGAGGAGCCTGCTCCTGTGCTCTAAGGACTAATGATAAGAGGTCCTGGGTAATGCCCACTTTAATACATGATGGGGAAACAATGGGCAACGGCTCCACGGTGGTCTCCTGGATTGGAGCAAAACTCCGCGAGAGCGCATCAGCCTTGATGTTTTTTGACCCAGGGCGATATGTTATCAAAAAATTAAAGCGAGCAAAAAACAAAGCCCATCGTGCCTGCCTGGCATTGAGACGCTTCGCTGACTCTAAATATGCCAGATTCTTATGGTCAGTGAGAATTGAGACCACAAACTTAGCCCCCTCAATCAAGCCAGTGTCTCCACTCCTCGAGTGCATCCTTAATAGCCAACAATTCCCGGTTACCCACGTCATAATTCATCTCGGCAGGCGAAAATTTACGGGAAAAGTAAGCACAGGGATGAAGGCGATTATCAGACACTCCCATCTGAGAAAGCACTGCCCCAATACCCATCTCAGAGGCATCCACCTCCACCACAAAAGGACGCTCTGGATCTGGGTGTCGCAGCACCTTGGCCGAAACAAATGCCCTTTTGAGACGGGCAAAAGCCGCTTTAGCCTCACAAGACCAGTGAGCAACATCCGCCCCTTTCTTAGTGAGTGCCACCAAGGGCGCCACTATAGACGAAAATCCAGCGATAAATCGTCTATAAAAATTCGCAAAGCCCAGGAAACGCTGAAGCGCCTTCAAACTAGTGGGCTGCACCCAATCCAGGACTGCCTGTACCTTGGAACCCTCCATTTGGAAACCTTCTGGGGAGATAATATATCCTTGAAATGCGATTTGCTGAACTTCAAATTCGCACTTCTCCAGCTTCGCCCCAAGCCGGTGGTCTCTGAGTTTCTGGAGGACTAAGCGTACATGCTTCCGATGTTCCTCCAGGGAATGGGAGAAGATTAGGATGTCATCTAAGTATACAACTAAGAATCTATCCAAATATTCCCTGAGCACATCATTCATGAAATCCTGGAAGACTGCCGGGGCATTACAGAGCCCAAAAGGCATCACCAAATATTCATAATGCCCTGAGTGGGTATTAAAGGCAGTCTTCCATTCTTCCCCCTCTCTTATTCGGATTAGATTGTACGCACCGCATAGGTCAATCTTAGAAAAAATGGTGGCAGTACGAAGCTGGTCAAACAAGACCGAAATGAGAGGCAGTGGATATGAGTTTTTAATCGTGATACGGTTCAATTCCCTGAAGTCGATGCAGGGTCGCAACGAACCGTCCTTTTTACCCACGAAGAAGAACCCCGACCCAACTGGAGACTGTGAAGGTCTGATAAATCCCTTAGCCAAGTTCTCCTGAATGTACTCTGCCATAGCCTGAGTCTCAGGACGTGACAGGGAGTATAACCTGCTCTTGGGAAGCTTAGCATTTGGCAACAAATCAATGGCACAGTCATAGGGGCGATGGGGAGGTAGTACCTCTGCAACTTTTTTGGAGAACACGTCCGCATAATCTGCATAACACCCTGGCAATCCTGGCAAACTTAGCTGCGAGAGCCTGACTGGAAGGCTCAAGCAACTCCTGAAACAATCAGTACCCCAACTAAGAATCTCCCCAGAGACCCAGTCAAATTGAGGATTGTGGGCCCTTAACCAGGGTAACCCCAACACCAATGGGGCAAAAGTACAGACAGTCACATAAAAGGACAATTTTTCAGAGTGTGTGGCTCCAATAAACAAAGAAATCTGGCTAGTGCAAGAGGTAATTTTACCTTGGGATAATGGTTCCCCGTTTAACCCACAAATCTCAATTTCCGATGCCAAGGGTACTAAGGGAACAGAGTGTTTCAGGGCGAATTGGCGGTCCATAAAAACCCCGTCGGCCCCACTGTCCACAAAGGCCTCAGTCTTGACAGTTTGACCGAGGATCTTCAAGGTCACCGGAATGATAAAAGTCTTCTTGGGAAATTCTGACTTCTGGCCTGACAGGATATTTCCCATCACCCTCAGGCCCTGAAGTTTTCCGGCTTTTCTGGGCATGATACTACCACATGACCTTTATTCCCACAGTACAAACACAACCCCTGCTGTCTCCTCCGTGTCTTCTCACGCGAGGAGAGGCGGGTAGCCCCAATCTGCATAGGCTCCTCGGAAAATTCCTCAGAGTCTGAGGTTCCCTTGGGAAGGAAGGAAATCTCAGTCTCCCTTTCAAGCCTACACTCTCTCAGCCGTCTATCCACCCGGATGGATAACTGCATGAGCTGATCCAAGCTATCAGGCAAGGGATATTGTACCAGTTGGTCCTTTATCTGGTTAGAAAGACCTCTTCGGTACTGGTGTCTCAGGGCTGGGTCATTCCACTGGGTATCATGGGCCAACCTCCGAAACTCCGTACAGTAAACCTCAACTGGCCTTCGCCCTTGCTTAAGGATCGAAATCTGAGCCTCGGCTGAGGCCGTCTTGTCAGGGTCATCATACAACATGCCCAGTGCCGTAAAAAAAGCATCAACACTTTTAAGCGACGGACAGTCAGGCTGCAACCCATATGCCCAGACCTGTGGGTCTCCTTGTAGCAAGGAAATCACTATGCCCACCCGCTGAATCTCCGACCCAGAAGACTGAGGCCTAAGCCGGAAGTATAGCTTGCAGCTCTCCTTGAAACAAAAGAACTGCGAGCGATCTCCAGAAAAACGATCCGGGAGATTTACTTTCGGCTCCTTAACCCCTGCAGGTGCTGCTGCTGCGGGAGCTCCGCCAGCAGCCTGGGAGGTGTGCATTTTAATGGACAAATCATTAAATTGTCGAGTCAGGACCTGCACCTGATCGACCACCTGTTGCAACGTATTTTGAGGGGTATGCTCCATATTCCCACAAAATTTCAACAGGAGTATTAGGCTGCTGAATATGTTATGCACACCAGTGCCTGCAGGAAAGTACTGGTGTCAGAACTGTTATGCACTCCAGTGCCTGCAGGAATGTACTGGTGTTTGAACTGTTATGCAAAACAAATGGACTCACAGACAGACTGAGGAATATGACATAACGTACACAGAAGGTGATAGGGTAACAAAATACACACAAAGTGAACAGAGAAGCCCAGAGGCTAAGGAACTGGGTATCTCCCTTGTATTAGAAATGCTCAGATGGGAAAAGCAAGATGTTGTGTTTTAATACGTAGAGAACCCGAAATGCTGTTGCTAAGGGCAACAGCAAAACCCTAAAGGGTTACCAACGGGTGTGGCAGTAAACTCCTTGGTCAGAGATGGAATGATAGACACAAGGAGAGTCTCCACAATCCTAATTCTCACTTGCAGTGCACAGGTTCAGCTTACTGCCACTAAACTGACCCCTGACACCTAGCACCGTGAGACAGGATTAGACAGGCAAGTCTTAGAATACAGCCGCAAACTTGCTAAGTTCACAGAGTAGTAACAGAACCCCAGCAAGCTAAACGACTGACTCCAGTCTTACTGCTAGGTCTGGATTGGCAGAGTGTAATACCAAATCCCCAGGCCTATTTGCAGTAAGCAACAAACAAATACAAAGCTACACAGTACTGGTTAACTTTCAGGAACTGACTAACCAACAAAGATTCAGCAGCATCTGCTTACCCTGAGAAGAGGCCTTATAAAGCAGGTGCTGTCCACGCCCCACTCAGACCTCACAGACTGTGAGCACAAAAACCAGCACCGGATCCCCTGCCGTGCACAGAGCCTATAACCTCTGCACAGCAAAAGATCCGAACCGGAGTATCAGCTGCACTCAGGTTACTCCGCTAGCACTTGTCTCCCGGTTGCCATGACGACGTGGCAGCACAGGGCAGGAGACCCTAACATCGACACAATCACAAGGTTCCGGTCTTCGGAGCAAGGTCAAGGGATCCTCAAGCAGCATTCGTGGATGCGCTGGCGGTGCCGTGGAGATTTCGGCTGCCATACGTGTTCCCTCCGGTGTCACTCCTGCCCAGGGTAATTCGGAAGTTAAAGCAAGAAAAAGGAATTCTGCTTCTCATAGCTCCAGCGTGGCCCAGACAGCACTGTTTCTCAGACCTGCAGGGCCTATCGCCAATTCTACTTCCACAACGCCCAGACCTCCTCGTTCAGGGCCCCTGTGTCTACCAGGACCTAGCCCGGCTGTCTTTGACGGTGTGGCTCTTGAAGCTTCCGTCTTGAGGGCTAAGGGTTTTACTGAGGAAGTCATTAAAACTATGTTGCGGGCCCGGAAACTGGCTTCTGCCCGGATTTACCATAGGATCTGGCATTCCTACTTTGTTTGGTGCACATCTAACAATTATGATGCTTCCAAGTTTAGTACAGCCAAACTTTTGTCTTTTCTGCCGCAGGGCCTGGATTTAGGCCTGCGTCTGGCCTCCCTCAAGGTTCATATTTCTGCATTGTCGGCGTGGTTTCAGAGAAAAATTGTGACTTTATCTGATGTTCATACTTTCACTCAGGGTGTGTTGCGTATCCAACCTCCCTATGTCCCGCCTGTGGCTACTTGGGACTTGTCGGTGGTTTTGGAGGCGTTGCAGGAGCCTCCGTTTGAACCCTTGGGTTCAGCTGATCTTAAGTAGCTTTCCCTTAAGGTGGTGTTCTTGCTGGCTATTGCCTCTGCTAGAAGAGTGTCGGATTTGGGTGCCCTTTCCTGTAGTTCCCCATATCTGATTTTTCACCGTAACCGGGCAGTACTTCGGACTCGTCCCGGTTATTTACCGAAGGTGGTTTCCTCTTTTCACCTTAATCAGGAGATTGTGGTTCCGGCCTTTGTCTCTTCTGACTTCTCTTCCAAAGAGCGGTCTTTGGATGTGGTATCTATGTGAAGAGAACTGCTTCTATTCGAAAATCTGATTCTCTCATTGTTTTGTTTGGATTTCACAAACGTGGCTAGCCTGCTCACAAGCAGACCCTGGCCAGGTGGATTAGAATGGTGATTGCACATGCTTATGTGAAGGCTGGTCTGTCAGCTCCTGCTCACATTACGGCCCATTCTACTCGGTCTGTTGGACCTTCTTGGGTGGCCCAACGTGGTGCGAACCTTGAACAATTGTGCAAGGCGGCTACGTGGTCCTCCGTGAACACGTTCATAAGGTTTTATGCCTTCGATACTGCCGCTTCCCAGGATGCTTCCTTTGGACGCCGGGTTCTTGTGCCCACTACAGTGCGTCCCCCCCCATAAGGAACTGCTTTAGGACATCCCCATTGTCCATCCTTGAGGAGCCCAGTGTACCCAGCAGCAGAAAACGAGATTTATGGTAAGAACTTACCTTTGTTAAATCTCTTTCTGCGAGGTACACTGGGCTTAACAAGGCGCCCACCCTGACGCACTTCGCTTCTTTGGGTTGGTATGGCATTAGCCGCTGACACTTCTCCTGTCGTGAGAGTGTGGTGTATGTGGCTACTAACCGTTGTCGTCTCTTTTCCTGCTACTGCATTCGGCTGGTTAACTAAAAACTGAGCTCCTGTGCAGGGAGGCGGGGTTATAGAGGAGGCGACGCTGTGCATTCTGGGAACAGTCAAAGCTTTGAGCCTGTTGGTGCCTCAGATCAAGATCATACTCTACACCCCATTGTCCATCCTTGTGGAGCCCAGTGTACCTCGCAGAAAGAGATTTAACAAAGGTAAGTTCTTACCATAAATCTCATTTTTATATAATAATAGTTACATAACATATATATATATATATATATATATACATATACATATACATTATTTAATACACTTCTATGAAACAAATGTAATACACTTCTATGAAACAATTATTACAATAGTAACATATATATATATATATATATATATATATATATATATATACACACACACACATTATTTAATACACTTCTATGAAACCCTCACACAGCATGTGTATTTATACACACATACTGAATGAATGTAGTTTCTATAGAGCCTAATTTGCATCTCTAATGTTCACATGCTTGCTGTTCCAGGGTGGTTGAACAGTTTCATTAACATTTCAATTGCCTATCTTGTAGCAAACAGAGGATTATTTTACACACTCAGTATTTTCCAAAGTATAAAACAAATCCTGGGGGGGAAAAAACTCTCATCTGTGTGTAATTTTTACATCAAGCTAAGTATTTATCTCACTATTACTCTCACCAGATCTAATTGAAACACTATTTATAATTGACTATGGCATGACATGTTAGTTAAATTCATTGGTAGCTTTTAAATGATGATGGACTTGTATATATTTTACTTACATTGTGACAAAGGCTACAGATTTTTTAACAAACTAACAGGAACAGCTGGAAGTCAGCTGTTAGCTAGATGGATAGGGAATGACCTTATGTTATGTGGCTTCTAAGACCAATGCAGACTGTACCTTACAGTAAACCCAAAATGGCCACTGCTCCTCCCCCTCCCAAGCCACGTGCTTGGACAAAACGGCGTGCATACCATGCAACCAGAATACAAACACTCTATCCTTTGTCAAAAATAAATCACAAATTATACAAGCACCGGAAGTCGCCCTAATAGACAATTCCCCCTGCATGCTAACAAAAATTTCCACACGCTGCTTTTTCAGCACGAACAAAGCTTTGCTATTTCAGGCCTATGTTGGTAGTATGTGAATAGGACACAGCATGCTAACACACCTATATCCATACTATGCACCAACTTTTAAATGCTCTTTAAATTTACTTAACAGATAAACAATCCAATCTGAATCAAACACAATATGACTTATTGAACCTCGTTTAGCAACAATAAAAAAAATATGCTGTAGCATTTCAAGTATTGTGCGTTTTTGTCACACTCATGCAAGATTCATATCAGCGCCTTACTGATCATACAAAAAACATATGCGGTTCAGCAGCATCTAGATGCGTCAATCCTTAGCTGGTAGACCACAGCGCATCTGCATCATTAAGTACGTAATATTGCGGACGGAGCCCCCAACTGTGAAATTATAATTATTTCTAAATAAACATTTCAATGCCAGCGTTAATATATACTGCGGACGCAAGGTGTATCTTATTACCATATACGATAAAAGTGCGCAGAACATCACAGCACTATGGTGGTCATTCCGAGTTGATCGCTCGTTATTTTTTTTTTGCAACGGAGCGATTAGTCGCTAATGCGCATGCGCAATGTCCGCACTGCGCCAAGTAAATTTGCTAAGAAGTTTGGTATTTTACTCACGGCATTACGAGGTTTTTTCTTCGTTCTGGTGATCGTTGTGTGATTGACAGGAAGCAGGTGTTTCTGGGCGGAAACTGGCCGTTTTAAGGGAGTGTGTGAAAAACGCTACCGTTTCTGGGAAAAATGCAGGAGTGGCTGTAGAAACGGAGGAGTGTCTGGGCGAACGCTGGGTGTGTTTGTGACATCAAACCAGGAACGACAAGCACTAAACTGATCGCACTGGAAGAGTAAGTCTCGAGCTACTCAGAAACTGCACAGATAAATCTTTTCGCAATATTGCGTATTTTTCGTTCGCAATTTTGCTAAGCTAAGATTCACTCCCAGTAGGCGGCGGCTTAGCGTGTGCAATACTGCTAAAAGCAGCTTGCGAGCGAACAACTCGGAATGACCACCTATATCCCTTAAGAGAAAGCAAGCAGTTGCACACATTGTAAGCTGAGGTCCAACACTCAGATATATATATGTACTACAATCTACCCATAGCTATCAAATTACTCCACACATTCTCCTGATCACTTTTACACTAAGCATGATATAATTAACTTGTTCCGTTCCAATAAAACATATATATCTGATTTTACACTCTATTATATAAATACATTATAATGTCTGCTGCTTGTCATGTTTTGTCTATGTGTAATTTATGTGTTATATGAAATATGTGTTGAATATATCTTTGTGGCTTGTCTGTGTGGATGCGTATGCTACAGTATATATCCTGTGCGCGCTGCGTGTATGCGCACGAACAGAGACCTCTCTGTTTGGAGTTTGTATGTTGTCTGTATATAATATTTTTGACTTCGACAAAAGTGCTAGACACACTGGAGTACAAGGAAAGGTTTGCTAAGTTAAATATGTATACACTAGAAAAGCGGCGACTAAGAGGAGACATTATTAATATCTTCAAATATATAAAGGGTCATTACAAGGAGTTAGCAGGGGATTTGTTTATTAATAGAACTCTACATAGGACACGTGGGCACTCGCTGAGGCTAGAGGAGAGAAAATTCCGTATGCAACGTAGGAAAGGTTTCTTCACGGTAAGGGCAATAAAAATGTGAAACTCACTGCTGAAGGAGGTAGTAATGGCAGACTCTGTAAATGCATTTAAAAACTTATTGGACAACTGGAAAGGGTATCCAGGGTTATAGCATTTAACATAGTGACATTAATCTGGGAGTGGTAAGAATCATTGTTGTCAATTGGTACTAAGCCATTACATCAGCAGGTGCATTATAATATGAACAGCTGATCACAAAATACAGGTTGAACCCGATGGGCATTTTGCCTCTTTTCAACTTCACTAACTATATATGTAACTATGATTGCACTGCCCTGATCCTTTTGTGTAAATAGCTGTCATTATCAGAACATTTTCATCAGCCCTATACCTGATGCAAGAGAATCAGTTAGATCTCTACATACTGACCTTACCACTTAGTTTAGCCATTACATGCCCACAACATGCACTCCCTCAACTTAGCCTACATATGGATGCCGTGTTACTGTACCATTTAGTTATTCCTATTCAGCGAAAAGTGGAAGTGACTGCAATATGTTTGACACTAACCAGCCCATCTGAGCATGCTCAGGACTAAATCACATGATCCATTCATAAAATTCACTTTCAGCATGCAGTCCCATAACATCCCCATAGTCTGGTCAGTATACAGTATAATTCACTAGAGTGCAGGGCAGTATATTTTAGAAGTAAAAGTTTCAGTTTTGGCTGTATTATTATAAAATACTGTATCCACCCAGAAGGAATATTAACAAAAAAGGAGGTTTAATGATTTGAGAATTAAACTTAGTAGGTACTCAAACAGGTACCAAAACATTGCAATCATTTTATGGGAGATGGAACTACTGTATGGTATTTACTGTATGTTCATTCTACTGGAAATTTTTCTCATGTTAAGAGTAGTTTTTATATTGATAATTGGACTCTGTAAGATTACACTACTTCAATGTACAATATGGTATATTTACATATAATGGCAGATGGCAGTAGCACTGCACAATAAAAATGATTCGGTTTCATTCAAAGGCACCGGCCACCTTGAAGAAGAAAAATTGCTGCAATCGCATACTAGGCATAATCACATTTTCTCTTGAAATGCATGATCCCAACATGTTTTTATAAACTCTTAGATTGTAAGCTCCCATGGGGCAAGGAATTTCAATGATATATTCTCTGTAAGGCTCTACAGAAAATCTGTGTGCTACTGTATATAAATTACTGTTAAGAAGTACATGTTATTAGTATCAAATTCGTGTACTGTACATTCAGAATACCTGCTGAAAAAAGGTGTATGTACAGTAAGTAAAGTGTTCATTGTGCAAAGTAGCTCTACCTTTAATGACACATTCCATAGGCTATCATGCCATCTTTGTCCATCACCCATCCTTTAAAAAAGAAAATCACTTGTGTAAAACGGATTTCCTTTTGCTGGTTTGTCACCAGCTGTGATGTAGTAGTTTATGGCTGTTGACATCACATGCCATTTTGCAGCCCAGAAAGTCGTGTAGTCAACCAAATCTAAAAGTGCAAAGATGGTAACTGCTAGTGCAGAGATCAGCCACAGTAGAGGGAACTGATGATCAGTCCCCTATGAAATACTGTATGCTTAGCTGAGTTTTGAATGAGTGGGAGAGGGAGTGTGCAAGTCCACTGGGGTATCTATTACCACTTGAGGTTTAGGGATAATGCCACTGAAGGATCTATTGGCACTGGGGAAGTTGGATGCAATGCTACAATGGAACATATGGACACTAGGGGCAGTTAATGCTATAATGGACACCTAAGGACACAGGGGTCTTGGATAATACTATAGAGGGGTTCAATATGCCTGACCGCCAGACGGGATGCCGGTGGTCACAATATAGACAGGGTAAGACCATCAGAGTAATCCCAACAGGGGTGAGGTATATATGTTCCACTCTCTCCCCTACCCACTAACCCTAACCCCCCCTTCCGCAGCCTAATCCTTACCTCCCCCTTAGTGCCTAACCCTAACCTCCCCCCGGTGGTGCCTAAACCTAACCCCCCTTTCCTGCTGACTAACCTCAACCCTCCCCCTTTGTGCCTAAACCTAACCATTCCCTGGTGGTGCCTAACCTTAACCCCCCTCTCCACAACCTAACCTTAACCCCCCCACAACCAAACTCTAACCTTCCTGGGTGTCGCCAAAACCTGACCTCTTTCCTCCCTCCCCAGTCCTATCCCGATATACTTACGGTCGGGATGCTGGCTGTCAGGATTTAGGCATTGGTCCCCTCACCCTGCCAGGATTCCACCATAGGCATTTTGATGGGTGTTGTGATTCCGATGTCAGTATTCTGACTGCTGGGATCCCGATAGCCAGCACCTTAACCGTATCCCCTAAAGAGGCATCAAGACTACAGTGTTGGGGCACAGCATCAAAATTTGCCAGAGGGCCTATTAATCCTATAAAAATACTGTACCGCCCAATTATGAAGAACAGCAAGAATGGAGGAGAGCCTCAACAAAAGACGGCAGAGCCTAGTGGGATCCCTGTTCATGGCACTGTAGGGGAGGGGACATGTTCAGTACTCTCTGAGTTGCTGGGTTGCCCCCAGGCTCTCCATGTATTGTGAGTAGAAGCATGGCATCTGTTCACCCGCTACATGTGTGCTCCCCCGGCTTCCCCCACCACGATGGGACACTGTGGGTAGTGGGTGGGACACTGCCCAGTCCCAGAGAAATGGGACTGTCCCGCTGAAAGTGGTATAGTTAGGAGGTTTGATCTGTGTGGCCCTGTGCATATTGCTCTAATAACCTATATTTGCTCAAACTTGAGTGGATATGCTCAGCTACCACACTGCAGACTTGCTCTACTTTGAATCATCCCATATATGTCAGAATGGTTTTATAATGGTGTTACACAATTAATACCCTTCCAAAAACTCAAAACATAAACTTGCGTAAGTGAAATACAAGAAAGTAATGTTGAAGAGACACTTCTCATTGCTCAGCTAGAGCAGTGGTGGGGAACGTCAGGCCCGCGGGCCATATAAGGCCTGCAATGTAATTTGGTGTGGCCTGTCCGAGGTCTGGCCTGCCTGAAGCACCAAGGCAACTGCAGAAGGGAATAGGAGTGGGCGTAGCCTGACTACCGAGGAGTTCCCTGTTAAATAGGCTCTAAGTGGCCGGGTTGAAGCACCAAGGCAACCGCAGGTGGGACTAGGAGAGGGCATAGCCTGACTGCCGCAGAGTTCCCTGTTACATTGGCTCTGAGTGGCCAGGTTGAGGTACCAAGGCAACCACAGGTAGGACTAAAAGGGAGCATGGCCTGGCTGGTTTTGGACATGAAAAAAGTGAAGCTGCAGTGGTGTCCTCTCCAACTGGGGCCTCTACAGGAGGTGAAATCGCAGCCTAATTTGGAAGCTCCCCTCCCATCTGTTTACGTGCTCGTCACCAGCGATCACTGCAACTCTGCCCCCGGGCCTCTGAGGTCAGCACTGCCGCCCGCTGCCCTCCCGTTCCCCCATCCAGCTGGATCAGCGTCTTCCTGCTGCCGGTGACTGGAGTTCTGCGTCCGAACCGCCTCCATGCAGCAACATCAGCGCTGCTATTGCAAAACAAAAGCATTCCTGATGACTAGAAAATTTCCCAAGCACACGAAGAGTCTCCCTGCCACCTACAGGAGTCCCAGAAGCTACGGCCTTGATCCAGCTGTGACCATATAACTCACTGCAATCTGGATGGGAAGGAGAATGGGACACTTCCTATGAAATCTGGTGGGTGGGAAGTGCAGGGCAGCGATGTGGTCCGGCAGGTGGGCGGGCAGCTGTCTGCTCAGTGTGACTCTGACTTCACATTAAACACTCAGCAGGTCACCCAGCCGGAGCCAGGGGTAGGTGAACAGCTGAAGCCGGGCAGCGTCTGAGCCTCCTGAGGATGCTCAACGCTGCCCGGCATTTAAAAAACTAAATTGCTGCCCAATCCCGAAATCCCCGGGATTGGAAGCTCCAATCCCAAGGTTGAATCCTGGACAATTTTAGGCCAGGATCTTGGGATCCCAATCCCAGGACTGACACCCTACCAACCCCTGAGCTAGAGCAATACATATGAAAGCAGGTGTATGTAAACAGTACAAATAATTTAGGTATGACATCTTTGAAGCAAATATATGTATGTGGATAAATAAATACCTTCTGTTTCCAGAAGTCAGCTTACACAGAATAAAAAAAACACTTTAATCTTTACTGATGTAACTGAAATAACAGACTGTAAAAGCAGTTTTCCCAGTGAAATATATAGGTATGATATCAAAAGACAGAATTGTGTGTATTCTTTGTTAGATATGACACAGTATGCAACAAATACATATTAATCGCTTTACCCAAGTAGGACAATAAATCACCCAGTGGTTTTATTATTGCAACAATCTATTATTCTTTAATTAACAACCGTAAACTAAAATATTCACAGACTATAAATAATAAATAACAACTCAGACACAGAGGTCAAAGTCTGATTTATTGGTTGAATTGAGTTGAATTAAGTAGGGTGGCAGAAATAGCAGTGCACCCTTGGCAACAGCCACAGGCAGATTGGGGACTAAAGGCCTAATTCAGACCTGATTGCAGCAGCAGCAAAATCTTTTTCTAATAGGCAAAACCATGGGCACTGCAGGTAGGGTTACCACCTCATCCCTTCAATTCTGGACACATATTAATTACACAGGTTCTGTGGCTGGATGACTTCAAGACTCAATTTCACCTGGTTTTAATCAGCCACAGAACCTGTGTAATTAATATGTGTCCAGAATTAAAGGGATGAGGTGGTAACTCTAACTGCAGGTGGGGCACATATAATACATGCAGAGAGAGTTACATTTGGGTGGGTTATATTGTTTCTGTGCAGGGTAAATACTAGAGATGAGCGCCTGAAATTTTTCGGGTTTTGTGTTTTGGTTTTGGGTTCGGTTCCGCGGCCGTGTTTTGGGTTCGAACGCGTTTTGGCAAAACCTCACCGAATTATTTTTGTCGGATTCGGGTGTGTTTTGGATTCGGGTGTTTTTTTCCAAAAACACTAAAAAACAGCTTAAATCATAGAATTTGGGGGTCATTTTGATCCCAAAGTATTATTAACCTCAAAAACCATAATTTACACTCATTTTCAGTCTATTCTGAATACCTCACACCTCACAATATTATTTTTAGTCCTAAAATTTGCACCGAGGTCGCTGTGTGAGTAAGATAAGCGACCCTAGTGGCCGACACAAACACCGGGCCCATCTAGGAGTGGCACTGCAGTGTCACGCAGGATGTCCCTTCCAAAAAACCCTCCCCAAACAGCACATGACGCAAAGAAAAAAAGAGGCGCAATGAGGTAGCTGTGTGAGTAAGATTAGCGACCCTAGTGGCCGACACAAACACCGGGCCCATCTAGGAGTGGCACTGCAGTGTCACGCAGGATGGCCCTTCCAAAAAACCCTCCCCAAACAGCACATGACGCAAAGAAAAAAAGAGGCGCAATGAGGTAGCTGACTGTGTGAGTAAGATTAGCGACCCTAGTGGCCGACACAAACACCGGGCACATCTAGGAGTGGCACTGCAGTGTCACGCAGGATGTCCCTTCCAAAAAACCCTCCCCAAACAGCACATGACGCAAAGAAAAAAAGAGGCGCAATGAGGTAGCTGTGTGAGTAAGATTAGCGACCCTAGTGGCCGACACAAACACCGGGCCCATCTAGGAGTGGCACTGCAGTGTCACGCAGGATGTCCCTTCCAAAAAACCCTCCCCAATCAGCACATGATGCAAAGAAAAAGAAAAGAAAAAAGAGGTGCAAGATGGAATTATCCTTGGGCCCTCCCACCCACCCTTATGTTGTATAAACAAAACAGGACATGCACACTTTAACCAACCCATCATTTCAGTGACAGGGTCTGCCACACGACTGTGACTGATATGACGGGTTGGTTTGGACCCCCCCCCAAAAAAGAAGCAATTAATCTCTCCTTGCACAAACTGGCTCTACAGAGGCAAGATGTCCACCTCATCTTCACCCTCCGATATATCACCGTGTACATCCCCCTCCTCACAGATTATCAATTCGTCCCCACTGGAATCCACCATCTCAGCTCCCTGTGTACTTTGTGGAGGCAATTGCTGCTGGTCAATGTCTCCGCGGAGGAATTGATTATAATTCATTTTAATGAACATCATCTTCTCCACATTTTCTGGATGTAACTTCGTACGCCGATTGCTGACAAGGTGAGCGGCGGCACTAAACACTCTTTCGGAGTACACACTTGTGGGAGGGCAACTTAGGTAGAATAAAGCCAGTTTGTGCAAGGGCCTCCAAATTGCCTCTTTTTCCTGCCAGTATAAGTACGGACTGTGTGACGTGCCTACTTGGATGCGGTCACTCATATAATCCTCCACCATTCTATCAATGTTGAGAGAATCATATGCAGTGACAGTAGACGACATGTCCGTAATCGTTGTCAGGTCCTTCAGTCCGGACCAGATGTCAGCATCAGCAGTCGCTCCAGACTGCCCTGCATCACCGCCAGCGGGTGGGCTCGGAATTCTGAGCCTTTTCCTCGCACCCCCAGTTGCGGGAGAATGTGAAGGAGGAGATGTTGACAGGTCGCGTTCCGCTTGACTTGACAATTTTGTCACCAGCAGGTCTTTCAACCCCAGCAGACCTGTGTCTGCCGGAAAGAGAGATCCAAGGTAGGCTTTAAATCTAGGATCGAGCACGGTGGCCAAAATGTAGTGCTCTGATTTCAACAGATTGACCACCCGTGAATCCTTGTTAAGCGAATTAAGGGCTGCATCCACAAGTCCCACATGCCTAGCGGAATCGCTCCGTGTTAGCTCCTTCTTCAATGCCTCCAGCTTCTTCTGCAAAAGCCTGATGAGGGGAATGACCTGACTCAGGCTGGCAGTGTCTGAACTGACTTCACGTGTGGCAAGTTCAAAGGGCATCAGAACCTTGCACAACGTTGAAATCATTCTCCACTGCACTTGAGACAGGTGCATTCCATCTCCTATATCGTGCTCAATTGTATAGGCTTGAATGGCCTTTTGCTGCTCCTCCAACCTCTGAAGCATATAGAGGGTTGAATTCCACCTCGTTACCACTTCTTGCTTCAGATGATGGCAGGGCAGGTTCAGTAGTTTTTGGTGGTGCTCCAGTCTTCTGTACGTGGTGCCTGTACGCCGAAAGTGTCCCGCAATTCTTCTGGCCACCGACAGCATCTCTTGCACACCCCTGTCGTTTTTTAAAAAATTCTGCACCACCAAATTCAAGGTATGTGCAAAACATGGGACGTGCTGGAATTTGCCCATATTTAATGCACACACAATATTGCTGGCGTTGTCCGATGCCACAAATCCACAGGAGAGTCCAATTGGGGTAAGCCATTCCGCGATGATCTTCCTCAGTTGCCGTAAGAGGTTTTCAGCTGTGTGCGTATTCTGGAAAGCGGTGATACAAAGCGTAGCCTGCCTAGGAAAGAGTTGGCATTTGCGAGATGCTGCTACTGGTGCCGCCGCTGCTGTTCTTGCGGCGGGAGTCCATACATCTACCCAGTGGGCTGTCACAGTCATATAGTCCTGACCCTGCCCTGCTCCACTTGTCCACATGTCCGTGGTTAAGTGGACATTGGGTACAACTGCATTTTTTAGGACACTGGTGAGTCTTTTTCTGACGTCCGTGTACATTCTCGGTATCGCCTGCCTAGAGAAGTGGAACCTAGATGGTATTTGGTAACGGGGGCACACTGCCTCAATAAATTGTCTAGTTCCCTGTGAACTAACGGCGGATACCGGACGCACGTCTAACACCAACATAGTTGTCAAGGACTCAGTTATCCGCTTTGCAGTAGGATGACTGCTGTGATATTTCATCTTCCTCGCAAAGGACTGTTGAACAGTCAATTGCTTACTGGAAGTAGTACAAGTGGGCTTACGACTTCCCCTCTGGGATGACCATCGACTCCCAGCGGCAACAACAGCAGCGCCAGCAGCAGTAGGCGTTACACGCAAGGATGCATCGGAGGAATCCCAGGCAGGAGAGGACTCGTCAGACTTGCCAGTGACATGGCCTGCAGGACTATTGGCATTCCTGGGGAAGGAGGAAATTGACACTGAGGGAGTTGGTGGGGTGGTTTGCGTGAGCTTGGTTACAAGAGGAAGGGATTTACTGGTCAGTGGACTGCTTCCGCTGTCACCCAAAGTTTTTGAACTTGTCACTGACTTATTATGAATGCGCTGCAGGTGACGTATAAGGGAGGATGTTCCGAGGTGGTTAACGTCCTTACCCCTACTTATTACAGCTTGACAAAGGGAACACACGGCTTGACACCTGTTGTCCGCATTTCTGGTGAAATACCTCCACACCGAAGAGCTGATTTTTTTGGTATTTTCACCTGGCATGTCAACGGCCATATTCCTCCCACGGACAACAGGTGTCTCCCCGGGTGCCTGACTTAAACAAACCACCTCACCATCAGAATCCTTCTGGTCAATTTCCTCCCCAGCGCCAGCAACACCCATATCCTCCTCATCCTGGTGTACTTCAACACTGACATCTTCAATCTGACTATCAGGAACTGGACTGCGGGTGCTCCTTCCAGCACTTGCAGGGGGCATGCAAATAGTGGAAGGCGCATGCTCTTCACGTCCAGTGTTGGGAAGGTCAGGCATCGCAAACGACACAATTGGACTCTCCTTGTGGATTTGGGATTTCAAAGAACGCACAGTTCTTTGCGGTGCTTTTGCCAGCTTGAGTCTTTTCAGTTTTCTAGCGAGAGGCTGAGTGCTTCCATCAGGGCCGTCTTTTCATATGGGCTCAATGGGCTCTTGCCCAAGGGCCCCAGGAGTATAAGGGCCCTAGGCTGATAGCTGAGGGTCCCCTCTTTCCAGGGGTACAAGATTTTTTTAAATCGGCCCTGGGGAAACGGAGATATCCGACTTGAAAGCAGTGGTCCCCATCCAAGCCTGTTAATTGCTCTTCCCAGCCAGATATCTCGGGTTCTGTCTGACTGAGTTTTTCTGAGTATATAATCCAAAAGCTGTGACTCTCCCCTTTTTGTGGATACTGGCCGCTTGTCCGTACTATGCCCAGAACCAGAGATATCAGCCTTCAAGCAGCTGGTCCCTGCTCTAGCTCCACATGCCTAATATGCAGTTTTATATTTTCATTGGTGGATTGCTCTGGCTCCTGAACTCTGATCCCCAAGTCTCCAGAACCTCTGAAAGGTGGGACTCTCTAGTTTTTTTTATCCCATTCAAAGCTAAGAAATATATTTTCAGGAACTTCAGATATCTGCAGTCAACAAGCTGCCCTCCCACCGGAAAATTATAAATATTAAGCTCACTCCACTATCCACCCCTCCCTTACATATAAAAACACCCCCTACCACCCTGGAAGTCATGTACCAGGGCTTCTTCATTCAGCCCAATGCCCCCTTCTTCAGTTTAGCCCTATCTGAGCAGTGAAGGAGTAAATAGCTGATTACTGCTCAAGGCCCTACATGCTGAGCTTAAGATAGAACACCCCCTACCGCCTACGGGACATCAAAGCTGCCGCTGATAGCACCTACCCCCACACACACCCCTACCGCTGGAGGATGGGTAGGGGGCCCAGTGCATTGCTGTGCCCAGGGGCCTACACTGCTGTTAAGACGGCCCTGGCTTCCATCCTCATGTGAAGCTGAACCACTAGCCATGAACATAGGCCAGGGCCTCAGCCGTTCCTTGCCACTCCGTGTGGTAAATGGCATATTGGCAAGTTTACGCTTCTCCTCCGACAATTTTATTTTAGGTTTTGGAGTCCTTTTTTTTCTGATATTTGGTGTTTTGGATTTGACATGCTCTGTACTATGACATTGGGCATCGGCCTTGGCAGACGACGTTGCTGGCATTTCATCGTCTCGGCCATGACTAGTGGCAGCAGCTTCAGCACGAGGTGGAAGTGGATCTTGATCTTTCCCTAATTTTGGAACCTCAACTTTTTTGTTCTCCATATTTTATAGGCAGAACTAAAAGGCACCTCAGGTAAACAATGGAGATGGATGGATTGGATACTAGTATACAATTATGGACGGACTGCCACGGTTAGGTGGTATAAAAAAACCACGGTTAGGTGGTATATATTGTAATACAATTATGGATGGACGGACTGCCTGCCGAGTGCCGACACAGAGGTAGCCACAGCCGTGAACTACCGCACTGTACACTGGTTGATAAAGAGATAGTAGTATACTCGTAACAACTAGTATGACACTATGACGGTATAAAGAATGAAAAAAAAACCACGGTTAGGTGGTATATATTATAATAATACAATTATGGATGGACGGACTGCCTGCCGAGTTCCGACACAGAGGTAGCCACAGCCGTGAACTACCGCACTGTACACTGGTTGATAAAGAGATAGTAGTATACTCGTAACAACTAGTATGACTGACTATGACGGTATAAAGAATGAAAAAAAAAACACGGTTAGGTGGTATATATTGTAATACAATTATGGATGGACGGACTGCCTGCCGAGTTCCGACACAGAGGTAGCCACAGCCGTGAACTACCGCACTGTACACTGGTTGATAAAGAGATAGTAGTATACTCGTAACAACTAGTATGACTGACTATGACGGTATAAAGAATGAAAAAAAAACCACGGTTAGGTGGTATATATTGTAATACAATTATGGATGGACGGACTGCCTGCCGAGTTCCGACACAGAGGTAGCCACAGCCGTGAACTACCGCACTGTACACTGGTTGATAAAGAGATAGTAGTATACTCGTAACAACTAGTATGACTGACTATGACGGTATAAAGAATGAAAAAAAAACCACGGTTAGGTGGTATATATTATAATACAATTATGGATGGACGGACTGCCTGCCGACTGCCGACACAGAGGTAGCCACAGCCGTGAACTACCGCACTGTACACTGGTTGATAAAGAGATAGTAGTATACTCGTAACAACTAGTATGACACTATGACGGTATAAAGAATGAAAAAAAAACCACGGTTAGGTGGTATATATTATAATACAATTATGGATGGACGGACTGCCTGCCGACTGCCGACACAGAGGTAGCCACAGCCGTGAACTACCGCACTGTACACTGGTTGATAAAGAGATAGTAGTATACTCGTAACAACTAGTATGACACTATGACGGTATAAAGAATGAAAAAAAAAACACGGTTAGGTGGTATATATTATAATACAATTATGGATGGACGGACTGCCTGCCGAGTGCCGACACAGAGGTAGCCACAGCCGTGAACTACCGCACTGTACACTGGTTGATAAAGAGATAGTAGTATACTCGTAACAACTAGTATGACTGACTATGACGGTATAAAGAATGAAAAAAAAACCACGGTTAGGTGGTATATATTATAATACAATTATGGATGGACGGACTGCCTGCCGACTGCCGACACAGAGGTAGCCACAGCGGTGAACTACCGCACTGTACACTGGTTGATAAAGAGATAGTAGTATACTCGTAACAACTAGTATGACACTATGACGGTATAAAGAATGAAAAAAAAACCACGGTTAGGTGGTATATATTATAATACAATTATGGATGGACGGACTGCCTGCCGACTGCCGACACAGAGGTAGCCACAGCCGTGAACTACCGCACTGTACACTGGTTGATAAAGAGATAGTAGTATACTCGTAACAACTAGTATGACACTATGACGGTATAAAGAATGAAAAAAAAACCACGGTTAGGTGGTATATATTATAATAATACAATTATGGATGGACGGACTGCCTGCCGACTGCCGACACAGAGGTAGCCACAGCCGTGAACTACCGCACTGTACACTGGTTGATAAAGAGATAGTAGTATACTCGTAACAACTAGTATGACTATGACGACGGTATAAAGAAAGAAAAAAAAATACCACGGTTAGGTGGTATATAATTATACAATTATGGATGGACGGACTGCCTGCCGAGTGCCGACTGCCGACACAGAGGTAGCCACAGCCGTGAACTACCGCACTGTACTGTGTCTGCTGCTAATATAGACTGGTTGATAAAGAGATAGTATACAACAATATACTACTATACTGGTGGTCAGGCACTGGTCACCACTAGTCACACTGGCAGTGGCACTCCTGCAGCAAAAGTGTGCACTGTTTAATTTTAAATTAATATAATATTATGTACTCCTGGCTCCTGCTATAACAACCTGCAGTGCTCCCCAGTCTCCCCCACAATTATTATAAGCTTTTATACATTGATGTGCAGCACACTGGGCTGAGCTGAGTGCACACAGACTGAGTCACACTGTGTGACTGCTGTGTATCGTTTTTTTCAGGCAGAGAACGGATATAGCAGAGAACGGATATATTAAATAAAAGTTAACTTAACAACAACTGCACTGGTCACTGTGGTAAACTCTGTCTGCACAATCTCTCTCTCTCTCTCTCTCTTCTAATCTATTCTAATGGAGAGGACGCCAGCCACGTCCTCTCCCTATCAATCTCAATGCACGTGTGAAAATGGCGGCGACGCGCGGCTCCTTATATAGAATCCGAGTCTCGCGAGAATCCGACAGCGTCATGATGACGTTCGGGCGCGCTCGGGTTAACCGAGCAAGGCGGGAAGATCCGAGTCGCTCGGACCCGTGAAAAAAAAAGTGAAGTTCGTGCGGGTTCGGATTCAAAGAAACCGAACCCGCTCATCTCTAGTAAATACTGGCTGCTTTATTTTTACACATTCAGTTTGAACACACCCCACCCAAATCTAACTTTCTTTGCACATGTTACATCTGCCCCACCTGCACTGCACATGGTTTTGCCCATTAGAGAAAGAATTTGGTCCTAAAAGTGGCACTGGATAAATTAGTAGAATTGGCCTAACATGGCAGCACCAAATCAACTATAGGTGGAGCCAACACAAAAGTATGTGGAAATACTACATCACTACCTGGATACATTGGTGATAGGCAAGGCTAAAGCAACAAAAAAAAGTTTTAATGTCAGATCCAATCAACATTAACTTTATCAGGTCCACAACCCTCCTCCCCCCTCCCCCGCACACACACTTTTACCTGGCAACTGCAGCTCTTCTCCAGTCCAGCCCATGCTGGGCTCCAGTGTGGCCAGGGAGGCTGCTGACACTGGTCAATGGGGGTCATTCCGAGTTGGTCGCTCGTTGCCGATTTTCGCAACGGAGCGATGAAGGCAAAAATGTGCATGCGCATGGTACGCAGTGCGCATGCGCTAAGTAATTTAGCACAAAATTTAGTAGATTCACTCACGTCTGAACGAAGAATTTTCATCGTTGAAGTGAACGGAGTGTGATTGACAGGAAGTGGGTGTTTCTGGGCGGAAACTGACCGTTTTCTGGGAGTGTGCGGAAAAACGCAGGCGTGCCAGGATAAAACGCGGGAGTGTCTGGAGAAACGGGGAAGTGGCTGGCCGAACGCAGGGCGTGTTTGTGACGTCAAACCAGGAACGAAACGGGCTGAGCTGATCGCAGTGTAGGAGTAAGTCTCGAGCTACTCAGAAACTGCTAAGAATTTTCTATTCGCAATTCTGCTAATCTTTCGTTCGCAATTCTGCTAAGCTAAGATACACTTCCAGAGGGCGGTGGCCTAGCATGTGCCATGCTGCTAAAAGCAGCTAGCGAGCGAACAACTCAGAATGACCCCTAATGTGAAGCAGCAGAGGTCTCCTTTTGCCTGTATTGAACTAGTTAATAGATAAGAGAGGCATTTCAACAAAGGTAATCTGCAATCATAAATTTAGAAGGAAGCCCAGGAGCAGAGCATTTTATATCTGATGGAAGGGGTCATGTTGGAGGGTCCGGGGATCTTGTGCACATGGGCCAAGTGCCTGAAAGTTTACAAAACAGTTGGTTAACATTTTTTTTTAACGATGCTGTGGGCAGTAATGAATGATCAGGGTGGCCTGGGAGTAAGGTGAAGGCTTTCTCTATTTTTTTCAGTATTTATTACTTTTTATTAGAATGTTTCATATCATCAATACACATTACATAACAAATACAATCACATAAAAACAAAACATTATTATAAAAAAAAAGAAAAGGACTTCCGGTGGATGGGCCACCAAGCATGGAGGCATTTCAACTGAGCTCCAGACCTCAACTCCTCAGCAGGGATATTACCGGCACAATCTCACCTCCCCAGTGGCTTGCTGTAGTGCCACCACATCCAGGACAAATTTGTGCTTGGTGTCGGGTCCGGAGTGCCTATTTCTGTGCCTGAGTTGATCCTGCAAGGTGCAGGCATATATGACATCCCCCCCCCCCCCGCCATTTTGGGCGAAAAAGGATGGGAGATGCTGGGAACTTCTCCTGCTACTACTGACATCCCACCCTCACTTCATTGCCCACACACTCCTCGGAACCAAACCTGCGTGTGTCAACACGAGAACGCTTTCTGCATCATCAGTACTCTCCGGCGCAAAGCTGCCCACTTTCACTGGCCGCATGATACCGGGGGGCTCCCCTCTCTACGGGTGCGCCGTGAGATATCCGACTGCGGTTTTTGAAGCCTGCTTTCTCAGCAGCTTAGATTGCAGAGAGTGCTAAGCCGTCTGTTGGCAGAGTGTTGCGTTGTCGGAAAGGGATGTTAGTCCACACAACAGCACTTAACCAGGATGATTGGTTTATTCAGATAAAAGAGATAACAGCTTGTAGTATATAGAAGATGTTCTGCAGCAGCAGGAACTCACAGTATACATGTGATGCAGTACAGCAGTATCACAGTGTCTCAGTACACACAGGATGCAGCTGTATACACACAGGGTGCGGCTGCGGGGTAGACAAGGTCACACACTGAGGAGAGCAGAAGCTGCAGATCAGTGCAGTTGTCTCCCCAAGGAAGAACTCTCTCAGACTGTGAACTAAGCACCTCCTCCTGCACTGAGCTGACACTGAGAGGGAAAACACTAGAGCAGTGAAGCTGCCTCTCGTGCTGGGTACGGAGACAGACTACAGAGTGATCCACTGTCAAACACCATCAGGCTTCCTCCCATGTGAGTGCTTCACCGCCTGATGCTGCCAATATGAAACTCCAGGTCTGACCGTGAATTCTTCCCCTCCTGTACGGAGAACATCTAGTGCCCTTCTCCCCACTCCTTGGCTTCTGCTGTGGAGATCATCTGCCTGTCAGGGAACCTCTGCTAGGGGTTCTCCATTAAATTTGCCCTGCTGGATGTCTGCATGCTGTTATCCTTGGTGTGTCTGATCGATACATGCAGGGGCATCTGTCTGTCTCTGTACTAAGCCTGCTTCCTATGCCTGCTGATCCTGCGTGGGACTCGTGGATCACACAGTAATAGCGTGAGGGCAGCTGATCAAGACATCCCTAAAGGACATTCTGTGGATTGCTGCCTACTCACCTTCTTTTGTCACCAGTAATTTCAAGAGCTCTCCTTACAGTTTCTTCATAGTGGAGATTGCTCATTGTACTCTCTTTGTATGTATCGTTTCCCCCCACGCTTGTGTGACTGAATTTTATGCCTGTGTCTCCAGGCTGATTACAGGGCCCTGGTAAAGGATACTCCATACACAGATAGTGGCTGAAGATATACGGATTGAACATTAGTGTGAGCTGTTTAGCTCTTCATTGTGGGATTTATATTTACTATTATTTCTCTAAGAAACTGCACCTATTGTTAATGTGGTACCTTTAAACTAGAGATGAGCAGGTTCGGTTCGCTGAGTACCGAACCCCCCCGAACTCCACGTGTCAAACACGGGTCCGAGCCCGGCTCGATTATTCCCATCTAACCCAGAAAACCCGAACGAGGCAAAACGTCATCATCCCGCTGTCGGATTCTCGCGAGATTTGGATTCCATATAAAGAGCCGCGCGTTGCCGCCATTTTCACTCGGGCATTGTAGAGAGAGCAGAGAGGACATGGCTATGTTCTCTCAGTGTCAGTTCTCAGTATCAATGCTCAGTATCAGTGCTTATTCCTACTCAGTAATACTAGTACAGTGTCTCTCTTGTGCTGCATCTTGCTGCTGTAGGGTGCTGTGGTAGTAGTGTCCTGTGACTGTGTATCGGTCATCATCATTCCAGTCACAGTGGTATCTGGAGGGTGACAATTCCAGAGTGCTTTTGTGCTGCTCACTAATACTAGTACAGTGTCTTGTGCTGCATTGTGCTGCTCAGTGTCAGTTCTCAGTAGTATCATCAGTGCTCAGTATCACTGCTCATTGTCTTGTGCTGCATCGTGGTGCTCAGTAATACTACATTACTAATACTAGTACAGTGTCTTGTGCTGCATCGTGCTGCTCAGTGTCAGTTCCCAGTAGTATCATCAGTGCTCAGTATCACTGCTCATTGTCTTGTGCTGCATCGTGCTGCTCAGTAATACTACATTACTAATACTAGTACAGTGTCTTGTGCTGCATCGTGCTGCTCAGTGTCAGTTCTCAGTAGTATCATCAGTGCTCAGTATCACTGCTCAGTAGTATCATCAGTGCTCAGTTTCACTGGTCAGTGCTCAGTGTCTTGTGCTGCATCTTGCTGCTGTAGGGTGCTGTGGTAGTGTCCTGTCACTGTGCATAGGTCATCATCATTCCAGTCACAGTGGTATCTAGTATCTATCTAGTGGTATCTAATTCCAGACATTACTGCCGTCTAATTCCAGATATATTACTGGCATATAATTCCACACATTAAAAATATGGAGAACAAGAATTTGGAGGGTAAAATAGGGAAAGATCAAGATCCACTTCCACCTAGTGCTGAAGCTGCTGTCACTAGTCATGGCAGAGATGATGAAATGCCATCAACGTTGTCTTCCAAGACCGATGCCCAATGTCATAGAGACAATGTAAAATCCAAAAAGCAAAAGTTCAGTAAAATGACCCAAAAATCTAAATTAAAATCATCTGAGGAGAAGCGTAAACTTGCCAATATACCATTTACGACACGGAGTGACAAGGAACGGCTAAGGCCCTCTCCTATGTTCCTCATGACTATTGGTTCAGCTTCACAAGATGATGGAAGCACTCATCCTCCCACTAGAAAAAGGAAAAGAGTTAAGCTGGCAAAAGCACAGCAAATAATTGTGCGTTCTAAATCACAAATCCCCAAGGAGAGTCCAAATGTGTCGGCGGGTGCGATGCCTGACCTTTCCAACACTGGACGGGAAGAGGTGGCTCCTTCCACCATTTGCACGCCCCCTGCAAGTGCTGGAAGGAGCACCCACAGTCCAGTTCCTGATATTCAAATTGACAATGTCACTGTTGAACTACACCAGGATGAGGATATGGGTGTTGCTGGCGCTGAGGAGGAAGCTGGAGAGATTGAAGGAGGAGCTAAAATTGAGCGATTCTGCGAGGCATGTGAGACTTGTGGATGGAGCCCTTCATTCACTTAACCAGGATTCACGGGTGGTCAATCTGTTGAAATCAGAACACTACATTTTGGCCACTGTGCTTGATCCTAGGTTTAAATCCTACATTGTGTCTCTCTTTCCGGCAGACACAAGCCTGCAGATGTTCAAAGACCTGCTGGTGAGACAATTGTCAAGTCAAGCGGAACGTGACCCGCCAACAGCTAGCTCCTCCTTCATTTTCTACCGCCACTGGAGCTGTCGGGAAAAGGATAAAATTTCCAAACCTACCCACTGGCGGTGATGCAGGGCAGTCAGGAGCAAGTGCTGACATCTGGTCCGGACTGAAGGACCTGCCAACGATTACTGACATGTCTTCTGTCACTGCATATGATTCTGTCACCATTGAAAGAATGGTGGAGGATTATATGAGTGGCAGCATCCAAGTAGGCATGTCAGACAGTCAGTACATATACTGGAGGGAAAAAGAGGCAATTTGGAGGCCCTTGCACAAACTGGCTTTATTATACCCAAGTAACCCCCCCTCCAGTGTGTACTCCGTAGGATTGTTTAGTGCAGCCGGTCACCTTGTCAGCGATCGGCGTAGGAGGTTACTTCCAGAAAATGTGGAGAAGATGATGTTCATCAAAATTAATTATAAATTCCTCCGTGGAGACATTTACCAGTAATTGCCTCCAGAAAGTACACAGGGACCTGTGATGGTGGATTCCAGTGGGGACAAATTAATACTCTGTGAGGAGGAGGATGTACACAGTGAAAGGGGTGAGGAATTGGAGGATGAGGATGAGGTGGACATCTTGCCTCTGCAGAGCCAGTTTGTGCAAGGAGAGATTGATTGCTTCTTTTTTTGGTGGGGGTCCAAACCAACCAGTCATTTCAGCCACAGATGTGTGGCTGACCCTGTCGCTGAAATTATGGGTTTGTTAAAGTGTGCATGTCCTGTTTATACAACATAAGGGTGGGTGGGAGGGCCCAAGGACAATTCCATCTTGCACCTCTTTTTTATTTATCTTTGCATCATGTGCTGTTTGGGGACTATTTTTTTAAGTGCCATCCTGTCTGACACTGCAGTGCCACTCCTAGATGGGCCAGGTGTTTGTGCCGCCCACTTGGGTTACTTAGCTTAGTCATCCAGCGACCCTGGTGCAAATTTTAGGACTAAAAATAATATTGTGAGGTATGAGGTGTTCAGAATAGACTGGGAATTAGTGGAAATTATGGTTATTGAGGTTAATAATACTATATGATCAAAATTACCCCAAATTCTATGATTTAAGCTGTTTTTGAGGTTTTTAAAAAAATCACCTGTTTACACAACGCATCCGAATCCAAAACCCGAAAGGGTGGTTTCGCCAAAACGCGTGCGAATCCAAAACATGACCGTGGACCCGTATCGAAAACCAAAACACAAAACACGAAAAATGCCTGCTGCACATCTCTACTTTAAACTGTTTCTATTCATACTGTTTGAAATCATAGTTTTGCCATTAGTCTGCTATTTGTACCGTGTATGTCATTTCCTATGTGTGAGGCTGCTCTTCCTCATGCTTTTCATTAGAGCTTGCTTACTAATATAGAATTGTTTGAGTGCACATTTACCTAGAGACCCTCTATATACTTGCCATATGTGACACAGCTCATAGACTACTCTTTGCTATAGTCTGTGATATTGTAAACAAATATGTGGTAGGGCCCTACTGTGCAACCCTCCTTTGCTGACTATGTGAGGTACTCTGGTCTCCCCTAGTACACAATGTGTAGCAATAAGAATTGTATGGTAGTCCACAATGGGCACTGGACTGTTCTTAAAATATGTGTTTATTTTCACAATAAATAATGGTTAGATGAAAAGACAAAACAACATTAATATATGTTTAAAAAAAAGACATCTCAGGTGTCATAAACAGCAACACGAAGACAACATAAACAATGTAAAATCCTTGTGCTAACCAAGTAGCGCGAGGTTACACATCAAAAATGAAGTATGGCAAGTGAATGTATAAAACGCTTGTCTTAAACAGCAAAATATTAATGAAGATAACCAAAAGGCATTTGGTAACCTGCAGAAGGCATAAGGAAGTGATAAACCAGTGATATGTGCAAGGTGATAAAGGCATCAGCCAATCAGATCCTAACTGTTAATTTACATATTGGAGCTGATTGGCTGGTGCGTGTATCACCTTGCACATATCACTGGTTTATCACTTCCTTATGCCTTCTCCAGGTTAATACATCTGCCCCAAAGTTCTCAATTGTCCCAGTAGAGCAGGTGGGTATTAGTTTTACACAGTTATTAGAGATGGAGCCGCTGGTCGTAAGTAAGCAGAGTGCAGTCCAGACTACGCACCCTCTAAGCAGGCAGACAGATCCCTTTACCTGATGGTCCTTAGCAGTCACAGTCACTACCGACGCTTTTCAATCCGCACAGGCTCTTTTTCAAGATCTGGTGACTGTGAGTACTAGTAATCCTCCTTTAAATGTTCCGTACTGGAGGTGCATCATCCCGCTACTTCCGGTTGCCGGGTGAGGCTCCGTGTTTGGCAAATGCGGCTTTCTGGTTGGTGTACGTGCGTGTGTGTACCACATCCAGACGGCAAGGGAGCACCCAACTTCCTGTGTGCTTCGTCTGTGATATTTTCTATTAGATTTTTCGCACTTTCTGTTTAATATTCAGGTTTGTCCTTTCCTCCCCCTGGTCGTTGCGGCATAATGTAGGCTTTAACCAAACCAGGTCTAGTAATGTTTGTAGTTCACTCCTTGACAGACACTGAACTGGCGGAAACCATTGCCCAAACCCTAATGTCCTATTTTGATAGCTGGATGGCTAAACTAGAATTGACACTAAATTCTGCTCTTACTACATTAGAGCCACAGGCAAATTGTGTAACCATGGCTACGGATATCTCCTGGGATTTGGAGTACAGGGTCACTCATTCTCAACAATCATCTACACAGCAATCCAAGACCCCTTTATCCATACCTGCTGAGGTTGCTACATCCTCTTACAAACACACCCAGATTTCCTTTTCCCTTGTGGGGACCCCAACATCTGCAGTAGACTCCCTTTCCTCTCAGACTATGGGGACAGATGTATCTGGTACCAGAGAGATAAAAGCTGACAAGCAACTCCACCAATTTGACAACATTCTTTGTTTGAGATCTGATGGACAGAGTGTGGTAGAGATTCCCTATCATGAGCGAACATTTTTGACTACAACTAGCTCTTGGATATTGGCCTCCCATACCAGTCTTGTACTTGAGTGTGCCCGCAATGCATATGCACCGCTTTTACTCCAGGGACTCCTAGGCACTGTCACTTTAATAGTTTATTTACTCATACTTTATTGGCCTGCCTGTATATACCTTTCTCTTAAGATTTCAACTATGGCAATTGACACGGAATATATTCTTATTGGTTCTGTATATATCAGCATATGGATCAGAATATGGCCTTTATACATGTATGTCTCACATTTGGGGGTCTATTTACTAAGCCTTGGATGGAGATAAAGTGGATGGAGATAAAGTGCCAGCCAATCAGCTCCTAACTGTCATTTTTCAAACCCAGCCTGTGACATGGCAGTTAGGCAGATTAGCAAATAGACCCCTTGGTTTTGTAGTACTGCATAATGCAAATTACATACAAGTTTTTTGTGGGGGGTTTTGTTATTATACTCTGACAATACCACATGTTTGTTTGGATATGATGAAGGTCCAGAGCCTAACTAACCTAGATTTCAGCATGAATAATATTATAAAACTATTTCATACCCTTAGTTATAGGGCCCGAATAGCAGTTTAAAGGAAATGGTCTGCTGTGATATTATGGATTGAGTCCTACTTTTTTCCTTTCTATTTAGTATTGTAGGGCTCATTGCCTTTATTATATCATCCAGGTCTCTTCTATCTCTACATCTGACACTTTTTATTTTATGTATTTATTTTTTTTTTTTTGTTTGCATTTTATGTCATATTTCAGTAGTCAGTTGACTGTTCTCAGTATGAGGGCTGCGGTTGTAGCTTCCGTTCTTCTTGTTATGGTTGAAAAATTTGAAAACTGGAGTGTTATAGGCCCTACACACTCGGCGATGTGCAGCCGAGCTGCCCGACCGCCGATACAGGCAACGGGCGAGCCGGCGGCGGGGGGGCAGTGACGGGGGGAGTGAAGTTTCTTCACTCCCCCCGTCACCCGGCTCCATAGACTTGCAGGCAAATATAGACGATCTCGTCCATATTGGCCTGCATGCACAGCCGACATAGCACCAGCGATGAACGAGCGCGGGGCCGCGCATCGTTCATCGCTGGTGCCTCCACACTGCGCGATATGAACGTTATCTCGTTCATTAATGAACGAGATCGTTCATATCATGCAGTGATATCGGCATGTGTGTAGGGCCCATTAGAAGCATTGCATCACAAGATCAGTCTGTGCTGAACATAGGTTCTATTTTTTCCCTTTCTTTGTGTATCCTATATTTGTTATGTGTATTGCATGTTATACCTCATATAGCGTGACAACCACCTTGAGTTGCACACTGTATTGCCATATCTGATATACTATGGGGTATATGCAATTCCAGGCGAATTGCAGCACTTTTTCGCCCGTTTTCAAATTCAACACAATTCGACCGTCGAATTCCGGCAGGTGGGTGCCTCAATTCGACATATTCAATAAAAAATGAATTCGACAGTCCCGCTGTCGAAAAACGGCCAATTTGACGGATTTTGATTAGATTTTTAAAAATGTTTAAAAAACGGGGAAAAACGGTAAAAAACCCGAAAAAAATTGCGTGGGGTCCACCCTCCTAAGCATAACCAGCCTCGGGCTCTTTGAGCTGGTCCTGGTTGCCAAAATACGGGGGGGGGGGGAAATGACAGGGGATCCCACGTATTTTAACAACCAGCACCGGGCTCTGCGCCTGGTCCTGGTGCAAAAAATATGGGGGACAAAAAGAGTAGGGGGCCCCCGTATTTTTTGTACCAGCACCGGGCTCCACTAGCTGGACAGATAATGCCACAGCCGGGGGTCACTTTTATATAGCGCCCTGCGGCCGTGGCATTAAATACCCAACTAGTCACCCCTGGCTAGGGTACCCTGGAGGAGTGGGGACCCCTTCAATCAAGGGGTCCCCCCAGCCACCCAAGGGCCAGGGGTGAAGCCCGAGGCTGTCCCCCCCATCCAAGGGCTGCAGATGGGGGGCTGATAGCCATGTGTAAAAATGTAAGAATATTGTTTTTTGCAGAAGAACTACAAGTCCCAGCAAGCCTTCCCCGCAAGCAGGTACTTGGAGAACCACAAGTACCAGCATGCGGGGGGAAACGGGCCCGCTGGTACCTGTAGTTCTACTGCAAAAAAAATACCCAAATAAAAACAGGACACAGACACAGGGAAAGTATAACTTTATTACATACATGCCGACACACATACTTACCTATGTTGACACACCGACTCTGGCCTCATCTCCAATGTCGACGTCCGGGGTACCTGAAAATAAAATTATACTCACCTGATCCAGTTCTTTTATTATAATCCACGTACTTGGCAAAACAAAAAAAACGCATTTACCCGAACCAGACGGACTGAAAGGGGTCCCATGTTTACACATGGGACCCCTTTCCCCGAATGCAGAGACCCCCCAGCGGGTGGGTGACCTCACCGCTGACCGCAAAGTTCCCACCATTGAAGATAATGGAGCGGGCTGTGCGATGGGCGTCTGACAGCTCAGACGCCCAAAGCCAATCAGGAGAGTGCCACGAAGTTGCGCTTCCTGATTGGCTGAAGGGATCTTTCTGTGACAGGAGTCACGGGGGGTCTCTGCATTTGGGGAAAGGGGTCCCATGTGTAAACATGGGACCCCTTTCAGTCCGTCTGGTTCGGGTAAATGCGTTTTTTTGTTTTGCCAAGTACGTGGATTATAATAAAAGAACTGGACACTGGATCAGGTGAGTATAATTTTATTTTCAGGTACCCCAGATGTCGTCATTGGAGATGAGGCCAGAGTCGGCGTGTCAACATAGGTAAGTATGTGTGTCGGCATGTATGTAAAAAAGTTATACTTTCACGGTGTCTTTTTTTGCAGTAGAACTACAGGTACCAGCAGGCCCGTTTCCCCCCGCATGCTGGTACTTGTGGTTCTCCAAGTACCGTCTTGAAGGAAGGCTTGCTGGGACTTGTAGTTCTTCTGCAAAAAACAATATTCTTACATTTTTACACATGTCTATCAGCCTCCCATCCGCAGCCCTTGGATGGGGGGGACAGCCTCAGTCTTCACCCCTGGCCCTTGGGTGGCTGGGGGGGACCCCTTGATTGAAGGGGTCCCCACTCCTCCAGGGTACCCCGGCCAGGTAGTTGGGTATTTAATGCCACGGCCGCAGGGCGCTGTATAAAAGTGACCCCCGGCTGTGGCATTATCTGTCCAGCTAGTGGAGCCCGGTGCTGGTACAAAAAATACGGGGGCCCCCTACTCTTTTTGTCCCCCGTATTTTTTGCACCAGGACCAGGCGCAGAGCCCGGTGCTGGTTGTTAAAATACGTGGGATCCCCTGTAATTTTTTCCCCGTATTTTGGCAACCAGGACCGGCTCAAAGAGCCCGAGGCTGGTTATGCTTAGGAGGGGGGACCCCACGCATTTTTTTCTCTGATTTTTACTCCATTCCATTAAAAAAACAAAAAAACATAATATTTTTAAAAATATATAAATAATACTTGTGCCTCCTAAATAGACAAACCAAGTACCTAATCCCTTCTAATATAAATAGATATGCTATTACCAATAAAAAAAAAAACACAAAAAAAACATGTTTTTAAAATTTTTTATTAGATTCCGCCAGCAAAGTGTGGCGGATTGAAAATTACGAATTTACTGTCTAAAAGCACTGTTGTCGAATTTACAATCTTCAATTGAATATACTGTTGTCGAAATGCCGCATTTGTACCATTGCAGAAATGTCGAATTTGACAAATGTCGAATTTCAAAAAGTCGAATTTGGAATGGCCGTTTTTTTGGCGAAAAGTACTGTATTGCATTGTCAAAAAAATTTTTAGGGCGAAAATGTCCCGTTTTTCGACATTTTCGGGAATTCGACCGCAATTGCATATACCCCTATAGCTCTCCTATTTTTGCAGCACTGCGATCAGATAGTCGCTGCCTATAGGGTGCCTATAGGGAGTGTATTTTAGCTGTGCAAGTGTGTGATCGCATGTGCAGCTGCCCTGGACAAAACCAGTTTGTGCAGTTTCTGAGTAGCTCTTACCTTACTCAGACGCTGCGATCACTTCAGCCTGTTCGAGGCTGGAATTGACGTCAGACACCCGCCCTGCAGACGCTTGGACACACCTGCATTTTTCCAAATACTCCCTGAAAATGGTCAGTTGACACCCACAAACGCCCTCTTCCTGTCAATCTTCTTGTGATCGGCTGTGCACATGGATTCTTTGTTAAATCCACCGCACAGCGATGATCCGCTTTGTACCCGTATGACACGCCAGTGCGTACGCATGCGCAGTAGTGCCCTGATTGTTGCACAGCAAAAAACGCTAGTGAGCGAACGGATCTGAATTAGGCCCTATATACGGCTTCTGTACCCTGTACTGATGCACATGCTTCAATAAAAAAAACAAAGAAAAGAAAATTGTAATTCAAATATCTCCCATTGTATAACTTATAGCTAATTATACCTTTACAACTCACCTAAGGAGCATGTGACAATTCAGAATCTATTTCCATAGCCACTGTGAAATACTCAGAATAAAGCCATTTGGGCCATACTTTGTTGAATTTATGTTCAGCATGTCTGGCTATGTATGCATATTTCTCACATGCCACCGTGACATTAACAAGAGAAAACCACTGATTCATTATTAGATCTTTATGGGCCATCCAAGTTTGAGCTATACACACTTTAGCCAGACTCCACATAATGAGGACATATTGTTTAGTATATCTATCTAGCACATATGTTTCAACTACTCCCTAGACCAGGCCTGCCCAACCTGTGGCTCTCCAGCTGTTGTAAAACTACAAGTCTTATCATGCTTTGCCACAGTTTTGCTATTAGGGAAAGCTAAAACTGTGGCAGGGCATGCTGGGATGTGTAGTTTCACAACATCTGGAGAGCCACAGGTTGGCCAGGCCTGCCCTAGACAATTGGTGTACCTATACCTCCTGGAACACCTGTAGCTAATATAACCCCAATCACTCAGTTCCAAAACATTAATACCTGGGGACAAATCCATAGTAAATGTAAACAATAGCCTCCAGCACTTCCACATTTGGGGCACTGTGATGTTGCCCTACCCCCAAATCTATATAAGCATATTGGCATAAGATATATTCTATGTAATAAAAATATTTGTTTTTGTTGAGAACAAATATAAATACAGTAGTTTAATCACAAAGTCTTATTAAAGCTAAGCTCCACTCTTCTTCCAGTATGGGCCCAAGTCTGTCTACCATTTTAGTCTAAGAGCTGCTAATTCTTCCATGTGATCAGCTATTAATAAAAATAGATACAATTTAGATAACATCCTAAATGGATCTATAGACATTATATACTTTTTAATAATAGAATCTTTTATGACTGGAGGGCCGTCCGGACACTGCGTGGATAATATGTGCCTAATTTGTAATAAAAAAAAGCATTAGATAAACCAAAGTTCTGTTGTAATTGGGAAAATGACTTAAGTGTCCCAGTTGTATAAAACTGACCCACAGAGGCCACTGCCCTCTCAATCCAAACCTCATGGGTCTGTAGCGGCGTAGATCAGATTGCACTTTCCCAATATGATCTTCCAGTCACTTCTCACATAAAGTTACTGCATCCAAAAACTGCTGTAACGTAATATCAGATTCTAATGTATTAGATGATTTCTTAGCAGGTAGAGATGCTTTTGTAGGAGCGAAAGCTGAGCCATCTCCTTGTGGGTGGCAGGGTGTGGATGACCTGGAGGGAGTAGTTCCTTTACAGCTATTTGCCCAGTGGAAATTCAGATCTCATAAAACCATAATTATTGCCAAGTTTATTATAAATCAACATATATCAGCTGACAAAGAACTCAGCATTTTTCAAGTAGATATAGACAGATAACTAATGGGCGGATACGGCCAACAGGCGACCCGGCGGCGGGGGGGCAGTGACGGGGGAAGTGAAGTTTCTTCACTCCCCCTGTCACCCGGCTTCATAGAAGTGCAGGCAAATATGGACAAGATCATCCATATTGGCCTGCATGCACAGCCGACGGGGCACCAGCGATGAACGAGTGCGGGGACACGCATCGTTCATCGCTGGTGACTCCACACTTAAAGATCTGAACGTTATTTCATTCAATAATGAACAAGATCGTTCATATCTTTGAGGATTATCGCCCAGTGTGTAGAGCCAGTACCTGTGGCTTGATGCAAGGTGGAATTTCTGGTTGCCGGATTTCAAACAGACTGAGGCTAATTGTATTCAGGCAGGCAACTGAGACAAGTTACCAAAAGTATACAAGCAATGTGACAGGCACTTATACTTCTGAAAATAATGTGTCAGGGACAGCATGAGTCCACATAAGACTAATGTGGAACAGCAGGCTTTTGCAGGATTGGAGCACCTGTGACAGGTCTGATGGAATCCAGTCCGGGCTTTTGCTGAGTCTGTTGTAAGTCACAGCTGGGCTAATTACTACAACTTGTCTGCTACCCTTAAAAATGTGTTTGTTCAGTAGCTCTTTACTTCTGATGGTGAACCAGTAACCCAGATGATAGGACTTGGATGTGGGGTTAGGTAAGGAACCATCTGGAATTGTTATACCAACTGCTTTTGAAAACTCATTCCCTTCTATACTGTGACTGTCACAATAGCTAATTGTAATAAATGTCTGCTATTTTCCCCAGATACATAGTCATTAGGCAGCAAATACAGGAACTGCTGGCAGTCTGCTCACCTTGATGCAGATGAAAAGAAAACACAATGCCGGTTAGAGTATATCTGCAAATTACTACATCAAAGCCTGCTGAGGCTCATGGTGTTAGCCGATTAAGGACGCATCCTGATCAAGTCAGAGATATGGTTCAGTTCCCTACGGTTCTTTGCTGGATTTTGAGGGAGGTTTCTTTGGAGCTTGAGAGCTTAGATGGAGCACACAGCACCATGCCTACCTCCAAACCTGCCATAGCCATGCCTTAAGGCTTTGTAACATAGTAACATAGTAACGTAGTTAATGAGGTTGAAAAGAGGCAAAAAGCCAATTGGGTTCAAACTGTATTCTGTATTAAGCAGTGCACATTATAATGCACCAGCCAAAATAATGGTTTTGTACTTATTGACAACTATATATCACTCCCATATACATAATGTTAATATATTAAATGCTATAGCCTTGGATACTTTTCTCAGCTAGAAAACTGTCCAATCCGTTTTTAAATGCATTTACAGAGTCCGCCGTTATTATCTTCCCCGGCAGGGAGTTCCAAATCCTTATTGCCCTTACAGTGAAGAACCCTTTCCTACGATTTGTAAGGTATTTTCTCACCTCAGCGAGTGCCCACATGTTCTATACAGACTTATATTAATAAACAAATCCCCTGCTAACTCTTTGTATTGACCCTTTACATATTTGAAGATATTAATAATGTCTCCTCTTAGTCTCCTCTTTTCAAGGTAATACATATTTAACCTAGTAAGCCTTTCCTCATACTCCAGTGTCTCTAACCCTTTTATAAGCTGAGTAGCACGCCTTTGCACTCTTTCGAGTTCCCCGATATCTTTTTTATATTATGGTGCCCAAAATTTAACACAATATTCCAGATGCATACATACCAATGATTTATACAGAGGCAGGATTACATCCTTGTCCCTTGAATCGGGTGGTCTTCAGTTTGCCGGCTGTCGGGATCCCGGCGCACAGTATACCGGTGCCGGAATCCCGACAGCCGACATACCGACACTTTTTCTCCCTCTTGGGGGTCCACGACCCCCCTGGAGGAAGACATGCCACCGTGCCTGCAGCGTGGCGAGCACAGTGAGCCCGCAAGGGGCTCATTTGCGCTCGCCCAGCTGTCGGTATGCCAGCGGTCAGGATTCCAGTGCCAGTATGCTGGTTGCCGGGAGCCTGGCCGCCGGCATACACTACTACACCCCCTTGCATCAATACCCCGTTTTATGCATGCAAGCACTTTACTGGCCTTCTTTGCTGCAATTTGACATTGTGTACTGTTATTAAGCCTATTATCTATGAGCACCCCCAAATCTTTTTCCACTACTGCTACCCCTATATTTTCCCCATTAAGTGTGTAGGATGCAAGTTTGTTTTTAATCCCAAAGTGCATTACTTTGTATTTTTCAATATTGAACCTCATTCCCCATTTAGACGCCCAGGTTTCAAGTTTAAGTAAGTCATTCTGTAGAGACTCCACCTTGATTTCTGAATTAATTACCTTACACAGTTTGGTATCATCTGCAAAGATTGACACTGTGCTTTCCAGACCTATTCCTAGATCATTAATAAATATAGTGAACAGCAGTGGGCCAAGTACGGACCCTTGTGGTATTCTACGGACTACTGGTGCCCAGCTGGAGAACATACCATTGACCACTACTTGTTGTACCCTGTTATCCAGCCAATTACCTATCCATGTACAAATAGTATTTCCTAGGCCAAGTTCCCTTAATTTGATGATCAGTCTCCTGTGAGGCACTGTATCGAAGGCTTTTGCAAAATCTAAAAAGACAACATCCACTGCTTTGCCTTGGTCGAGATTATCGCTCACTTCCTCGTAGAAGATGACTAAGTTAGTTTGACACGATCTGTCCCCACAAACCCATGCTGTCTCTTGCTAATAAACTTAGTATTCCGCATATAATCCTCTATGCTATCCCTCAAAATTCCTTCCAATAATTTACCCTCTATAGTGGTTATACTGACTAGCAGAGGCGTATCTACCACTTGGCCAGGATGGCACTTGCCAGGGGCGCCCGTAGAAGGGGGGCGCCACCCGGAGGTGCCACCTGCGGCCAAGTGATAGAGCGCTACAATCCTAATGGGCATGGAGTGAAGCAGGTTGAACAGCGGGGGTTAATTAGCGGTGAGGGGAGGAGACAGAAGCTGTGTGCTGCCGACTCCTGACTAAAGCCCTGGCTGCAGCAGTTCCTGCATAACGCTCCCCTCAGCAGCTAAACCTCCGAGTCACTCCCTCCTCTGTCCCTTTGAAAGTAGTTAGCCCCGCCCCCTGGAGGCGGAGATCCGGCCCAGGCCCATGCTCACCACGGCAGCGTGAGGAGGATTATTGGAAGTGCCTGCAAGGAATCACACCGCGGGAGGAGGAGAGACTATGGCTGGAGACTGATGGACAGCCACCTGCTGAGACACCATGGTGAGTCCATGTCCCAAGAAGTTTGTGACAGCTGTCTGTGTGGAGGAGGGGGGACTTGTGTAGGTGATATACACACTACTGTACATCAGTACCTGCAATTATCCCACATTTACAGTATGTGTGCTGTCAGTGTGTGTATGTGTGTGTGTGTGTGTGTGTGTGTGTGTGTGTGTGTGTGTGTGTGTGTGTGTGTAGGGGGGGGTGTCAGTATGGGGAGTGGGGCAGGGCATGTGTATATGGGAGCTCTCAGTGTGAAGGGGAGGAAGGGGGGATTGGTGTGATGGAGCTATTAGTGTGGAGGGGAGGAAGGGGGGATTGGTGTGATGGAGCTGTCAGTGTGGAGGGGAGGAAGGGGGGATTGCTGTGATGGAGCTGTCCATGTAGAGGGGAGAAAGGGGGGATTGGTGTGATGGAGCTGTCAGTGTGAAGGGGAGGAAGGGGGGATTGGTGTGATGGAGCTATCAGTGTGGAGGGGAGGAAGGGGGGATTGGTGTGATGGAGCTGTCAATGTGAAGGGGAGGAAGGGGGGATTGGTGTGATGGAGCTGTCAGTGTGGAGGGGAGGAAGGGGGGATTGGTGTGATGGAACTGTCAGTGTGGAGGGGGAGGAAGGGGGATTGGTGCGCTGGAGGTGTCAGTGTGAAGGGGAGGAAGGGGGGATTGTGTGATGGAGCTGTCAGTGTGGAGGGGAGGAAGGGGGGATAGGTGTGATGGAGCTGTCAGTGTGGAGGGGAGGAAGGGGGGATTTGTGCGATGGAGCTGTCAGTGTGGAGGGGGAGGAAGGGGGGATTGGTGTGATGGAGCTGTCAGTGTGGAGGGGAGGAAGGGGGGATTGGTGTGATGGAGCTGTCAGTGTGGAGGGGAGGAAGGGGGGATTGGTGCAATGGAGCTGTCAGTGTGGAGGGGAGGAAGGGGGATTGTGTGATGGAACTGTCAGTGTGAAGGGGAGGAAGGGGGGATTGGTGCGATGGAGGTGTCAGTGTGGAGGGGAGGAAGGGGGGATTGGTATAATGGAGCTGTCAGTGTGGAGGGGGAGGAAGGGGGGATTGGTGTGATGGAGCTGTCAGTGTGAAGGGGAGGAAGGGGGGATTGTGTGATGGAGCTGTCAGTGTGGAGGGGAGGAAGGGGGGATAGGTGTGATGGAGCTGTCAGTGTGGAGGGGAGGAAGGGGGGATTGGTGCGATGGAGCTGTCAGTGTGGAGGTGAGGAAGGGGGATTGGTGCAATGGAGCTGTCAGTGTGGAGGGGAGGAAGGGGGATTGGTGCGATGGAGCTGTCAGTGTGGAGGGGAGGAATGGGGATTGGTGTGATGGAGCTGTCAGTGTGGAGGGGAGGAAGGGGGGTTGGTGTGATGGAGCTGTCAGTGTGGAGGGGAGGAAGGGGGATTGGTGTGATGTAGCTGTCAGTGTGGAGTGGAGGAAGGGGGGATTGGTGTGATGGAGCTGTCAGTGTGGGAGTGGGAAGAGTTGTCAGTGGGGGAGATATGTGTCTGTGTTTAGATTTGTGAATATGAGGGTAACGTGTGTTTGAGAGTTTTCTGGGGGGGCACATTGTTCATAATTAAGTGTTTTGAGAAGGAGAACTACATCTCCCAGCATCTGCATCGCTTATTGCTTGTAAGACTGGCTGGTAATAAGGGAGAGCTGTACAGTACGGCATTTTTCCAGTGCATATGTTTGCCGGTTGAGCTGCCACATTTCCCTGAACCGCCCCCAAATGTAATTGCACCCACCTCCATCCTTAGAGGGAGATAGTTACAGCTGTTATACTATACTAATAGTGAATTGTTGAATGTAGTCAGCAAGTCAACAGTCCTTATGTCGACACTCCAATGCCAGCACCAGTTTCCCAACTCAGTTCTAAGGCTGCCTAAAGCATTTTTTCCCTATCCTTCCACTCACTACTAGACACCTACTCCCCCCCCTCACACGCACACACACACACACACACACACACACACACACACACACACACACACACACACACACACACACTTTTTGTGTGTCTTTCAGTATACTTTGCCCACTTTCCCATTTGTTTAACTTTTTCTGGTATTTCTATCTCTCCTCCCTCCCTCTATTGGCCACTTTCCCTGGTGCTTTGCTGTTCTTAGACTCTCTCCTCTGTCTAGGCTGCAGTGGTTCCCAAACTCGGTCCTCGACAGTTCATGTTTTCCAGGTCGCCTGTGGATTTTTAAAATGTGGCAGTTGGTGATACACAGTGCAGCTGCTGTGTGACATGGAAAACATGACCAGTTAGGGATCCTTGAGGACCGAGTTTGGGAACCACTGGTCTAGAGTGTCAGTGTCTGTTGTCCATTTTGCTCTATGTCTTATTTTTCACGGTATTTCTTTCTCTGATGTAGTCCGTAGAGGTAGTACAGTAATATTTTACAGTGTAGTGTAACCTATAGAAGGGTCAGCAATGTAGTGTAGGGTATAGAGGTGTCAGTAATGTAGTGTACGGCATAGAGGGGTCAGTAATTTAGTGTAGGGTGTAGAGATGACATAGATGTATTGTTGGGTGTAGAGGGATCAGTGATGTAGTGTAGAGTATAGATGGGCCAGTGATAAGAGGTGTCAGTGATGTAGCATAGGGTGTAGGGGGGGTCAGTGATGTAGCGTAGGGTGTAGAGGGGTCAGTGATGTAGCGTAGGGTGTAGGGGGGTCAGTGATGTAGAGTAGGGTATAGATAGGCCAGAGATATAGTGTAGGGTGTAGAGGGGTCAGTGATGTAGCGTAGGGTGTAGAGGGGTCAGTGATGTAGAGTAGGGTATAGATAGGCCAGAGATATAGCATAGGGTGTAGAGATGTCAGTGATGTAGAGTAGGGTGTAGAGGGGTCAGTGATGTAGCGTAGGGTGTAGGGGGGTCAGTGATGTAGAGTAGGATATAGATAGGCCAGAGATATAGTGTAGGGTGTAGAGGGGTTAGTGATGTAGCGTAGGGTGTAGAGACGTCAGTGATGTAGTGTAGGATATAGAGGGGTCAGTAAAGATACTAATCCCAGGTACTTACTACACTTATTGAATGAAAACATAAACTGCAGGAAAAAGTATGCAATCTGGGTCAAAGAAAAAAGCAAAGGTCAGAGGTTAATACGAGTGAACAGTGCCATGGCTTGCGCCACATAGCATTATGTTAAACTGAGATGTAAATTTTTAATATGGGGGGGTGGGGACACCAAGGGAAAATTTCGCTCTGGAGAACTAGCCGTGATCACATAGTCTGGGGCGGGCAGTTTAGCTAGCCTATAGAAATCTGTTGATAGTGGAGGTTGGGGGTGGACTGATCCAGAGACTTGCAGTAAGGGTAGGCAGAGCCTCACCTGTTATATCGAGTATACCCCAGTTTTTTTTACTATAAAAATGAATAGAATAATACAAAAAAGATCTTTATAACATTTATAGGGTAACAAAATATGTACATCCTTGTATAATGCCCACATGAACCCTACGATTCATATGCGGTCAACACTACAAGGGGGGTTAGCGGAGTCTTAGTAGTCACCACCTGCGATTAGCCATAGCTGTGACATGTGACTTCCAGTATCCTGAACGCCAGCATTTCCTAACACACCCGTTCATATATGTGTATGTAACTCTGGCTCTAATACTAGCCCGTGCATCCTCAGCCACTGACCTCACTGCACCACACTGGGCTGTTCATGATCCAATGCTGCTTGGTTTCCTGTCTGCTGCTGCTACCAGCCAGTTCCCATTGACAGTGAGTCCCGAACAGCAATGTTTGGCAGTGTTTGGGGTGCGCAGTTGGTGCGGCCCCCCTATTTCGAATTTGGTCTCCACTGCAGCTCATCCCCCTGCAACTGCAACTGGCTTGCTCTGCTCTATCTTTGGAGGCGGAGAAGGGGGGGGGGTGTCAGGCCCTTATTTTGCCAGGGGCGTTCGGACCCCTAGATACACCCCTGCTGACTAGTCTATAGTTCCTAGGATGATTTTTACTGTAGATCCCTTTTTAAATAAGGGCACAACTTCCGCTATATGCCAATCCCTCGGTACCATACCTGATCTAATTGAACTATAGAAAATCAAGTATAAGGGTTTTGCTAGCTGTGCCCTAAGGTCCATAATAACCCTTGAGTGAAAACCATCTGGGCCCAGTGATTTATTAATCTTTATGTTGCTTAGTCTCTCCAGGACTACTTCCTCACTTAAACAAGCATCTAGCCAAGAGTCATTACCTTCACTGTCGTTATGCACTACTATCACCTTCTGATCCTCCCTGCTGAATACGGATGAAAAAAACTTGTTCAGTATATCCGCTTTTATTTTGTCTATTAATACAATTGGCTGATATACCTCCATGCATAATAGTGGACATGTTACTGATGATTGTATCTGTACCCATTTGTTGTAAAATGTAATTTTCAACAGACATCAGAATAAATGCTCCCAGATACTTAGAACTAAGTGTATTCCTCAACCTGTTCTTGATAAATTTCAGTGTGGAAAATTTATTTCACACACCACTTGAGTTGTTGACAGTGTTTGAAGGTATTTATGTGCTAGAACTATGGTTGGGTATGCCCTAGAGAATAAGCTATAGCACTGCAACATTATAGAAACACACACTGCACAGTTATTATATCGTTTACACACTGATTTCTTCTCATTGTAAGATACTTTACAATTTCCATCAGTAAAATGTCAGAATCCTCAACATTTTTCTATGCATTCAATGTACAGTATAGACCTCAGGTAGAGATCTTTTCAGCCTTTCCCAGTTATTTGTCAAACTCACCAGCTCTGATTGAAACTCTGAATTTGTTATTTAAACATCAATTTTCACAATTACTTCAGTATGCCTTTGAATTGCATTACAAGGCAATAAGGTATTTCTCCCCAAACTGCAATACAGTATATAAACAGATCATATCCCTATGCAATGCCACATTCATTTGTGTCTAGTATTGTGTTTTGCAAACGTAACTCAAAATCTAATTAGCAGTTGGTCATTTGGATGCAGCTTCTCCAGACATGCTGTTTTTCTTTGGTGGAAAGAACACTTGGATTGGATGACAGTGTTTTGTTTAGCCTCCATTGCTCCAAGTTCCTTTGTTGCCTAGTCAATTATCTTAGAAACTGAGGGGTATATTTACTAAGATTCGTGTTAGTCCCGATTTGGAGTGAGAATCATCACGAATGACATCGAAAGTGTATTTGTGCAACTTTTTGAATTTGTTACGCCTCATTTACTAAGCTGTCGTATTTGTATTTTTCGTGTTTTACGATGTCGATGTCATTCGTGGTTTTGTAAGGTATAATGCGGCCGATTTAGAGGTTTGTCGGCCGTGTTCTGAGGTTTTTGTTACGAATGCGTCACATTTCGGTTACGGCAGTGTTTGTCCGTTCACTGGCGCGTTTTTTTCCTAAGTTTCGTTTTTGTCACTCGTCCGTGATTGGTTTGATTCGTGATGGAGGAGTGTCTGTGCACATTACTATAAAAACGCCCCAAACCGGCCGCACCTCATGGGTTTAGCCAGTGGAGAGGAGAGAGGAAGGTGTGTTAGGAGTTGGAGAGTTTTGTGGAGTTTGTGGAGGATTTGAGGCAGGGTTTTGTGATTGTTGAGTGCTGTACTGTGTGTGTAAGTAGTCTTGTCATACTAGTTGTGTAGTTATTTAAAAGTCTGTCTATTTTATTGTCTTTTTTTTTTTAGTTACGTCTATTGTCATTGTTTGTGAGTGAGTGTGTGTGTTTGTGGTGTGTAGTGGTAGTGGAGGAGTGTGTTATTTGTTTTTTTTTTCTCAGTGTTATTTGTGGTTTGTCCAGATTATGTCCCAGTCAGAGGTGAGTGTGGTGGAGGAGGTGAGTGTGGTGGAGGAGGTGAGTGAGGTGGAGGAGGTGAGTGAGGTGGAGGAGGTGAGTAAGAGGGAGGAGGTTAGTGAGGTGGAGGAGGTGAGTGAGAGGGAGGAGGTTAGTGAGGAGGAGGGGGAGGTTGCGGCTGCGGCTTCCACTAATAGTGATAGTGATGGTGTTGTGGCTCCGCAGCCACGCACCACTACAAAGACGGGCCGCAATGTTAAGTTCAGTTACGCTGAAAATATGGCTCTGGTGCGGGAGCTGATGAGGCATCATCGCCAGTTGTTTTGGGCTGATGCAGCAAAGGTGTCGACCCGCAGGAAGACTGTTCTGTGGGGGAAGGTTGTTGCTGCTGTGAACAGTGAGGGTGTGGTGAGGCGGACCGAGGACACCTGTCGTAAACGCTTCTACGACATCAAGCGCCGTGTGAAGGCGAAGATGGCGAAGGAGGCAAAATCTGTCCGTCAAACCGGGGGGTGGACACCCCTTCCGAGCGTCTTATAGAGATTTGGAGGAGCCTATGCGTACGCTGATTCCGCCTGAGGTGGTTTCTGCGACTCATGTCCGGGATTCGGACCGCCCAAGGCAGGATGGTGAGTTTTTAATATTTCTGTCTTTATTTGATACATCTGTGCTTTGTCCTTAGTTGTGTGAAATGTATTTACGCTAATTGTGTTTGTAATATGTTTATTTATTCTAATGTGTTGGTGATGTAGTGCAGGCCTGGCCAACCTGTGGCTCTCCAGCTGTTGTCAAACTACAAGTCCCATCATGCCTTGCCACAGTTTGGAACTTAGTGAATGACAAATGTGTTGGTGGGCATGCTGGGATGTGTAGTTTCACTACATCTGGAGAGACACAGGTTGGGCCGGGCTGGTGTAGTGTGACTCTTAATTATGGTTTTTTAGCCATTATGTATTGTCAATGTTTCTGGTTGTGTTGTCCATTTTCTGCTGTCTGCTTTTCAAAGTAAATGTTAGTTGGAGTTTATTAATGAAGTGTGTTGACTGTGTTTTATGCATATGTTTTCTAATATTAGCATTTTGCATGGATGTATTTTTTTTTTTTGTGTTGTTCTGGGTTATTATTTGTGTTGATTATGTGTGTTTGCATGCATTTGTAGGTTTGTTGATTTCATTTTAGTGCAGATATTTGTGGCTACTGTTTTTTTTTATGGCAAATAAATTGGTAACTGAGCATGCAATATTGTGGCTGTGTAAAGCTACGACGTATGTGTTTTAAGTAGTATAATATTGGCCATTATTTGCATTTGTGTATGTATTGTCTGGTTATTTTGTGTTGCATTTAAAGTATACACACCCAATGTAGTCATGTATTCAAGGCTAAGCATCGCTTAGTTTAAGTCACAGCAGCTACCACATATGTTTTCATCCAAAAAAGAATTTTGCATAAACTTAACAACCAAAGAGTATGGTCATATCGACATTCTTCTTCTTTCTACAGTACGCCAGAGAAGCAGCACAGCCAGGCCACAGCCAACCCTGCCTAGAGCTGATGATGGTGGGAATGCAGGTAAGATTTAACTGTAACCACATATTCTGCAAACACATATAAAAACAAATTGATAAGGAAGATATTATCACACAGGTTCTTTGTCTGTTCCGCCTCCACTAAGGCGCCCATCACAGGGCAGCGTTACTGTGGCTCCAAGGCCACCCAAGAGGCCCCGTGTTCATGCTCCAGCTCCTGCTCCTGCACCAGCATCACCACCCCAAAGGCGCATCTCTGCAGTGTCTGCCGTGCCACCACTTGCGCTTTTGGCCAGCCCCCAAAGTGAGGATCCACAATCACCACAGTTGTCTGGTGAGTAACTATTTTTTATTTTAAAAATAAGTTAGAAAACAGTGGATTAGATTTAATAACCAGGAGAAGGCATAAGAAAGTGTAAAAACACTGTTATGTGCAAGATGATAAAGGCAGCAGTACAAAATTATGTAAAAATGTGAAGTTACATTTTGGAGCTGCTTGCCTTGTGCCTTTACCACCTTGCACATATCACTGGTTTCTCACTTCCTTATGCCTTCTCCAGGTTTATACATCTGCACCACTGTTAGTACTGTAAAATCAAAACTCAAAATGACCACTCATACTTGCAATAATAAACAACTACAAGCAGATGCTGTTAATGTAATTTTAGGATGTTAATAGTCAAATTTGAGGATGCCCATATCAACACATTTACGCATTTTTTTATTTGCTACCAAAAAAAAATAAAAACACAAATAATATTTAAAAAAAAAAGCATTGACATTGGCAAAAATACCACTTCGAAACGTTTTTTGATTTTTGTGTGTTGGCCCAAAGGAAGCTTCATAATCCAAAAGAAAATGTAGTACTTTGCTTTTGTTAGAGTTCATGGAGTGTAAACAGTAATTGTGACTCTGAATCCTACAATTTCAACAAACTTTAAACAAATGAGTAGTATACGCTTTGAGCCACATCATTGAACTAAAAGGTGACCAACATAGTTAAGTTTAATCCATAATCTATATAGCTATTACATTGATATTATGAAGTAATGCATGTTGATGAAAAACTATCGTAAGACCAATGCGACATATGTACTAAATATTGCCTGTGTTCAACCCCATACAGACCCAGCCATCATGAGCGACGATGTCCAGCAGGACCCTGCCCAGGAGACCTTCACACTCCACCTGCAGCCCATCGATCCAACACAGGCAAACATGCCTCAGGACATATCCCAACCACCTCCAACATCCCAAAGCCCCCAAATGAGCACAACACCAGGCCCAACACAAATGGACCCAGAGTTTTGGTCAGGTTGGTCCTCACAACAGGCACAACACTACGCGTGCCTCACCACCCAAACCCAATACCTGTCAAGTCTGCCCCATCATTTGCCAAGACTGAGTCGCAACTCAGGCAGACTCATAGTGCAGGTGGGCCAAATTGCGAACACTATGGAGCAGATGAGGGCAGACAACACCCAAATGCAGGCTAACCTTCAACGCATCTTGGATGATCAACAGCGGCAGCAGCAAACACTAATCCAAATGATACAGCATAACCAATTAATCAATGACAATCTGTCTCGAATGATTGGAAACAACACTGCCGCTTATACCCAGCTAACGGCAAGTTTGAACATTCTTAGCCAAAGTCTAAGTGTGCTGGGCCCACACCATGTGACCTCGAGCTCAGGGACAACAACCCCAAGCCACACCCAAGTTCAATCCCCAGTTCGACGCTCAAGTCGAAGCCGCGCCCACGAGCCATCACAATCCTCTGCACCCAGCACCCAAAAACGAAAAAAAATAATATTGACTGGCCAGAATATGGTGGCCATTTAATTATTTAAATTTCCTGTTATGCCTAAATTGGTATGTTGTTAAAAATAAATTGTTAACACCAAATATGTGTATTGCTTACGTAGCTACAAAAAAAAATAAAAAAATAATGTCTAGGGCCAGATGAGTATTGGTATAAATATATTGCCTGCCCCTAGGTGTCCTCAGCTCACCGTATGTCTAATCTATGACACCCAGCACAATGGCCATGGCCGCAAGATCACATAAAGCTACCCTGACTGCAGGCCACGGCGACTCCTGGGTAGGGAAGCTGAGAGACGCATCTATGTAGCCAGCCAAGACATCCAAAACCTGAGTGGCCCATCAAAAAATAAAGGTGAGTGTCATGACCTGTAAGCAAGTCCAAATTGAGTAAAATTACATTACAGAAGCAACACTTAGACGTAGACGTGTATGTATGTTTTCAATCACCTGAATTACATATTTCTAGAAGGTGGCCTGTGAAATACTAATTACTTTGCAACTCACAGGCTGGAAGCTGCCAGTAGCCATAAAGTGCAACACAGGAAGGAGTTTGTGCAGGCCTGAGACAGGGTGAGAGCGTGCTGTCTCAGGGTCTAGGGTCAGTTTGAACAGATCATACATAGTGAAATTAGTTATAACATTTCGGCTGTGCATCTGTATAACATGGTCATCAGCAATTTTGTTTTCGTTTAAACGGCCACTAAAAAATAAAGGCATGCCCAGCCTACGCAGAACATGTACAACCTGCTGACCCTGTTGATTTTCCTTGCCTGGGTTTATTATAGCCTCATGGAGCAGTGTCAGGTATCCCACAGCAAACAATACAGCAGTACGACACACAGTAGCAGCCATTTCAGATTAAGAGTGTTGAGAAATGTGTTGGGGCCCCTTTTAAGGGCAAAAACGTCAGGTGTGAGTAATGTAGAATTGACAACACATGTAAACACGCTTCTCAAAAGCAGGTCTACTTTTTTTTAGGCTTTTTGTACGAATAGTAAATTATTATGACCGCAAAACCATTTTCACGGTAGAAAATACAAATACGAATGCTTAGTAAATGACCGAGTTCTATATCTAATCAGCCGCGTTTGACCGATGGTGTATTCATTCGTACTTTTACTACATATCCGAAAAAAAATACGAATGCCCACTTCACTGCCGTGATTTGAGTTTAGTAAATTCCCGAGATGACACTTTGAAGAAAAAACATCATCTCGGTCAAAATCGGGACCTTAGTAAATATACCCCTGATTTTTATCTCTGCAGTGTCAGGTTGCATTTATTTTAGCTGATCCAACTTCTGATGTGTGTTTGCAGATATTTAGATAATTGGGTTGTCAATTTAAAGATGTGTAAATAAACAAATCCTGGATTATGGTTTCATATTGAAGAAGTGCTTCTTTGTAAATTATAGCTTAAACATCTTAGTGATAATTGGTGGACCCCTTTCTTTGAAAGTAAAGCATTCATAACCATAACCAGAAATAACGACACAGAGACTTGAATTTGGCAGAAAATTGCTAGCTATTTATTTGTCCCTAACCATTAGGAAACCTGTAATAAAAGAGATTAATTTAATATGCCGCTCCAGCTGGCATATGGTGGCGGCCCAAAAGAACGGCTCCTTAATCTAAATTAAACTTAAATAACTCAGTCCTATAAATTTACTAAAAGCTTACCATAAACCGGTAATAGGTGACAACTCAACCCCCACAGTGACTACCCACCGCTCCTGGGTGCCCTGCCGCTGCCTTCCCGGACGGGTGGTCAAGCGGCCATAAGTCGATGGAGGTGAGTGCACCTAAACCACAACAAACTGTAAAACACTACAGTTTTCTCTACCATACGAAACTGCCGTTCTTTTCCGCCAATAAATAGCCAACGAAAAAACAGCCAACAACTTAGAGCCAAAGCACCACGTGCCACCATTTCCAACTACCAGGGCGGGTGGGTGGGAAACCGAGTCACCAAGAGACTTAAAATGGCTTCACCTTCCCTATATATATCAAGCCCTCCCCTTAAAGAAGGCTGTACTTTCCTTACAGCTAGGTCCACCCCTCCCCAGATGTTTAACCCTTTCCTCTCCTATGCAGTCAATACTCTCTTCTAAACATCTTAGTGATAATTGGTGGACCCCTTTCTTTTAAAGTAAAGCATTCATAACCATAACCAGAAATAACGACACAGAGACTTGAATTTGGCAGAAAATTGCTAGCTATTTATTTGTCCCTAACCATTAGGAAACCTGTAATAAAAGAGATTAATTTAATATGCCGCTCCAGCTGGCATATGGTGGCGGCCCAAAAGAACGGCTCCTTAATCTAAATTAAACTTAAATAACTCAATCCTATAAATTTACTAAAAGCTTACCATAAACCGGTAATAGGTGACAACTCAACCCCCACAGTGACTACCCACCGCTCCTGGGTGCCCTGCCGCTGCCTTCCCGGACGGGTGGTCAAGCGGCCATAAGTCGATGGAGGTGAGTGCACCTAAACCACAACAAACTGTAAAACACTACAGTTTTCTCTACCATACGAAACTGCCGTTCTTTTCCGCCAACAGCGAAAGACTCATCCCCAAAATCTTTCGCACCGCCACCAATAAACCTACCCTAACTCCTGCAAAGCGAAACCTAGATCCTCCAGAAACAACATCATCCCCTCATTGGATAGATGTACTCCATCGCGCCGGAAAAGGTGGCTGTCTCTGAACCGTATCCTCGGGTGGCGAACCACCCTCCCACCGTGGGACAGCACCCACTTTGCCACTGCTCCGTTCACCTTTTTCCGGGCCTCGTCAATCCGGCGACCATCCGCCACACCCCTCCAACACAATCTCGGCACCATCATGGAAAAAACCAACACACAATTGGTCCATTGCGCGGTCACACTTGCCAGATCCTGTATCATGGCCCACCGCAGCTCCAAGGATGTCCTCTTCCCCAAGTCGTTGCCACCTAGATGGACAACCAAAACCCTAGGGACTCCATGCTCTCTGGCCTGACTCACTAACCTACTCCTCAGCTCACCCCACATCATTCCTCGCCAGCCGAGCCATCTGACACCCTGAGTTCCAAACAATGCCTGAGACCCTTCCGAGGCCACAAACCTGGCCGCCCAGTAAATGTAAGAGTGGCCAACCACCCAAATGGGCAAATAGTCTTCGAACCATCCTGAAGGGAAAAAGAGGGGTAGAATTGATTACTAAGAGGCTTATTTATTGTTTATACTGAAGGATCTGCCAAAAAAGAAAACTTTAGATCTCGCCATTGCAGCAGTCACGGCCTAGCCGACTGCACCATGTTCCGTTGCCAATTTAAAGCGCAATTAAAGACACAAAGGGGAAAGGTCAAATAAAACAAATGAAATAAAAAGGGGGGGGGGAGGGGAGGGGGGGTATAAAATGGGAAACACATGTAATAACTCAGCTGGAGGTGAACGTAAAGACCTGCTGAGGGACTCTGATTAGACCAAATTAGCCGAATTATAGATCAGAATTCAGTCCGTCAAGTCAGGCAAAAAATCGCAAATAACTCCAGACCCCCGCTGCCGACTCATGCCGGAAACGGCGAGTAGCTAATCCCTGAGTAGGATAAAAAAACGGGGGAACAAACATTAACAAACGCACAACTTCATGAAACACAGAACTGAAACAGCATAACGATTGCAATTAACAATGCCCCCAGCGCCGGGCGCCCTCTCAAGTGACAGGGCGAATATATCGCTTATAACTGGACGACTTCCATCGCCCCACCGCCTGGATCTCAGTTCTGGAGAAACCCGCCGCAGCTGCCGACGTCGCCGCGCCTATCCGAAAGGAATGGGTACCGAAAGCAGCAGGCGAGAGGCCCAAGCCCGTCAGACAGCGACCCAGCATCCACCGGAACTGGTATTTTGTGACTGGCAGCCCGTCATAGTGCAATAGCCATGACCCCTCCTTAGCGGGTCGTACTCCCAGATATTGCATTGCCAGACCCACTGGGCAAACGCTTTCTTCTAGCGCTGGAACCATCGTAACCCAGCGCCCTCTCCCCACTTGATCCGTCTTGGATCGCCGCAATCTGCACAGCAAGGACCTCTCACCCACTACTACGTCCCCGACCAGCATGCGCGATTCCGACCTCCTGGAAGGCGCTACCAACTCAGAAACTCGAAAAGCCCCGTGGTAAGCCATCGAGAAGGCTAAACGGAACAAAAGCGCCTCAAACCTGGACGACGCTACTCGCCCCACCGCCTCGATGACGGCCGGCAACAAAGCCGCATCGATGGGCCGCCTCCTATCCGGCGGCGTCGGCGCAACTCGCGCCCACCCTTTCATAGCCTTCCGTAGAACCTCGCTTTTCGTTACATCCGGGACGCCTCGCAGCTTGCAGAAGAATGAGACGCCAGCCAAGTACCGGGACACGACCGCTCGCGACCTACCGGAAACGTAGAGCTGCCACATAAAAGAAAGCATCAGCCGATGCTTGCTCTTACCTTGATGTTGACGACTCTGGACAAACGCCTCCCACTCGCTCCACGCTTGTCCGTACGCCTTGAGCGTGGCCGGCGCTACCGACCGCAACGCTAGACCTTCCAATCCGGCCCGATCACCTGCCAAACATAATCAGGACAGTGAAAACCCTGTTCTTCGGCCTCGGGTGCCAAAACCCAAAACCTCTCCCACTGTCCCCGCGACAATGCATCTGCGATTTCGTTTTCCAAGCCGGGAACATGCTGCGCCCGGAACCATAGATTCCTACGCAAGCATGTCAAAAGCAAGTGCCCGAGCACCCTCAGAACCACTAGCGATTTCGCCCTCTGGTTATTAATCGCATGCACTACGCCCAGATTGTCGCATCTAAACACTATGCTGCGATTAGCCAACCGGTCGCCCCAAACTTCCAGGGCTACCATAATGGGAAAAAGCTCCAGTAGCAACAGATCCCTTGTAAGACCCTCACTATGCCAGCTTTCCGGCCAAGATGCCACACACCACGATCCCTCCAAAAAACAACCAAATCCATAGGCACCTGCGGCATCGGTAAACAGCTGCAACCGGTCGCTGTCTACGGCTGGCGCTTGCCATATGCTCACACCGTTGAAATCCTCCAGGAACGAAGCCCATACGGCCAGATCCCTTTTTAATTCAGAGGACAATCGAACGAAATGATGAGGCCTGGCACACCCCGCCGTTGCCCTTTCGAGCTTCCGGCAGAAAACCCTGCCCATCGGAATTACCCGACAAGCAAAGTTAAGCATGCCCAGCAAGGACTGCGCCTGACGCAGCGTGACCTTACGCGAGCCTTTGAACCGGCAAATGGTTTCGCGGAGCTTCGACACTTTGTCCTGAGGCAAGCGACACTCCCCCGCCACTGTGTCGATTTCAATCCCCAAGAACGATAAACAGGAGTCAGGACCCTCCGTTTTGTCCTCGGCTACAGGAACACCGAAGTGGTAAAAGAGAGCCTGGGTGCTAAACAACAAATCGGCGCACCTTGTGTCGTTCGCCGGACCTGCGCATAGGAAATCGTCGAGGTAATGTGCAACCCCGTGCCCGCCTGACGTCGACTCCACACACCAATGAAGAAAAGTGCTAAAGCGCTCGAAAAATGAGCATGAAACGGAACATCCCATCGGCAGACATTTGTCGATGAAATACTCCGTCCCAATCCGGAAACCCATGAAACGGAATGAGTCAGGATGCAATGGCAATAATCTAAAGGCTGACTCAACATCGATCTTAGCCATGAGGGCCCCGCTCCCGTAGCTGCGGACCATCTCTAGCGCCTCGTCAAATGACTGATACACCACCGAGCAATAAGCCGGTGGTATTGCGTCGTTGACCGAAACCCCCGGCGGGTAAGACAGATGCTGTATGAGCCGAAAAGCGCCCGGGGTCTTCTTCGGAACCACCCCGACCGGGGAGATGACCAAGTCATCCACCGGGGTTGATCTAAAAGGCCACCCCATCCTGCCCAACCTGACCTCCTTATCTACTTTCTCCCGCAGGACAGTCGGCAATGCCCGTGCAGACTGGAGGTTTCTCTGCGCCCGCACTGATACCTCGCTTGCAACAGGCAAGCGAAAACCAAACTTAAAACCGTCTAACAAAAACTTCGCATCCGCTCTATTTGGATACATATACAACCATTTGCCCATCGTTTCCAACTTAACTGGCGTTGGGGCTCTGCTGAGCGGTCCCACTCGCGGCCTGCTTCGAGTACGCCTGCTTTCCCTTGCTTCCCTGTCGCCCCCCTTTAAAACAAGAGGAGGCTGGGTGGGCTCCCCCACAATGGTGGCAGGAGTGACGAAACCGACACTGCTTGCCATAGGAACATGTTCCGCTATTAAACGCGAAGCATTTCCCCCGAGTAGCAGACCGCCCGCCCCCGCGAGCGGCCGATCCGCCTGTCCTGGCCATTCCTACGTCCGCGGCCGCCCCCTGGGCTGATGACCCCGCGCGACGCATACCTGTTCCCTGTTTCTGGGGCTCCACCTCTTGTTGTGATGCCCGGGTCACTTTGAGCCATACCTCCACATCTTTGAAACCAAAATCCATGACCCGCAGCCCGTCCTGTTTCTCCCGAAACTCTTGGTCATACTGCCGCCATTCCGAGCCCGCGGACGTGCGCTGCATGTCATGCACGAGATGCAGGTACCGGATAATATTCATGTGTTCTTCCGGCCTATCCTCCAAATAGCATGCCGCAAACACCCAAAAACCGGCCAGCCAATTATCAAAAGACCGGAAAGCTTCTGTCCCCATGCCCGTCTTAGCGGCCGCCGCTTTGTAGTCCCTCTTCATGGCCCTAGTCAAGACGAACAAGTCTACGAGGTCACCCCTACGTATCTTCTTGCGGCAGCTATCTCGCAGCCCCCTCATAACTGCGGTGTACTCGCAGCGCACTACCCCCGGCAGATCGCGCCACTTCTTTGCCCTACGCTCCTCTACACTCATTCGCCTGCGTCGCTTGCGCCTCTTCTGCTGCTTCGCCGCCCTTTTGGCAAGTTTCTCGGCCTCCCTCCTTGCCCTAGCGGTACTATCCGCGTCGGACGCTTGTGACGCCAAAGAGGAGGATGAGGAGGAGGATGAAGAGCTACGCGAACTCGAGCTCGCGGTGGAATTTGAAAAAGACTGCACCAACTCACCGGATGCCGTCGACCTCTCCGACTCGGATTGCTCGTCGTCTTCATTCCAATCTTCGTCCACTGCGAAGTCTGCCGAGTCCCCTTCACCTTGGTCCTCTGTGGAAGACAAAACAAAAGAGGGACCGGCCCGCGCGTGCGGCGCACGCCGGGCACCCCGTGCGGAATGCGCAGGGCCCGAGCCTCCCTGTCGCTCGCAGTCTGGCCCTAGCTCCAGCTCCGCTGCTGCCGCCCCCAGCTCTCGGCAGGCTCTTGCCACTCGCTGCGCCGCTGATGACCTGCCCTTGTCTGACCTCTTGCGCCCTGCAGCTCGGCCGGAGTCCGCCGTTGTCCTGGGGGAGGCCACTCCCGCTAATGGCACAAGAGCCTGCGCCACCGTGGCCAGTGCCGACGCTATGGCCCCAGGGGAATCCCATGCGGCACGACCCCCGGAAACGCCGCCCGAAGGGCGACCGGTCCTTGTTTGGGCGCGAGCCCGCGCCCTTTGACCGCCTGATACGCCCCGGGGGTCCCGCTCCTCCTGCTCCGACCCGAAGGCAAGAGCCCCCCTGCCGGCCCCGAGGCTCTCCCTCTCCGATCCCTCCTCGTCCCTATCCAGGGAAGGAGAAGAATCTCCTGATCCGGGGGAGGACCCGCTGACTGGTACAGCTGCCTGGGCCGCGGCCCTGCGGCCGCTGACACATTCCCTGTCACCCCTCCCGCCGCGGGCCCCGCCGCGTCCGGCGACAGTGACAGGGACCTGCTGCCCCTCCGCGCGTGCTCCCCCGCGTGTCGACAGACCGGCAGAGGGTGCACCCGCCTGTTGCTGACGGCCACCCCTTGCCGGTCCTGCTGTGCCCCCATTATTATTGATGCTGACAGTGCCCCCAGCGCTGCCTCCTCGAGGCACGCGCTGCACCCCCCTCAACCTATCTCTCCCCCTGCCGAAATCCGGCATCCGGGGAGAAGAAGAGGCTGCTGTGTGTTCAGCTGGCGCCGCTGCGCGCACACGTGCGCGGCTAGCGGCGCCCGGAGCGAGCGTGGGCGCGCGCGCCCCACGTACAACCGCCAGCTGCCTCCCGGCCTGCTCCTCCTGTCTGGCCGCCGCGCGAGGTACTTGACTAGACCCCGCGCGGCGACCGCCAGCTCCCTGCAGCCTCGCCACCTCCCGCCCGACCCGAACAGCCGTCCGGGGCGGGGAAGGAGAGACTACCTCCGCTGCGCCCTGGTGCCCCCCACCGCGTGCACGCGCGCGCCCGCGGGCGCCCGCCATGAAGCCGGTCTCGGCGGCTCCCGGCGGGGACGGCCGCCGCCCGCCAACACTCGAGCGGCCTGCAGGGACCCCTGGTCCCCCACGCCGCCCTCGTCTGGCTGGGGTGACCGGCTCGGCACCCGGCGACGAGTCTGCCCGGGCCCCGCCATCGTTGCCAGAGGGGGCATCTGATGAGGCCCTAGGGGACGGAGCCCCGTCCCCCCCACCGCTCACCACTGCGTCAGGGCCCGCTCGTCTGTCCGACCGACGGAACCGAGCCGGGGCCCTTAACATGCGCTGGGGGCGAGAGGACATATTAGCAACCCTTGATATAAGCAAGGGACACCCTGGGCTACTGGAGAGGGGAGCAATAAAGAGGCAGTATGTCTCTGTTAACAGCAGGCAATAAAACAAATGATTTTTGCTGGCACTGCAGCACTCACCAAACCGAGTCACCAAGAGACTTAAAATGGCTTCACCTTCCCTATATATATCAAGCCCTCCCCTTAAAGAAGGCTGTACTTTCCTTACAGCTAGGTCCACCCCTCCCCAGATGTTTAACCCTTTCCTCTCCTATGCAGTCAATACTCTCTTCTTTGCTCTTCAATCTGTATAATTATTTTCAGATTATTCAATTGCACTGAGTGAGAGAATCACATCAACATACATGGAATTGCTTGGGTTCTCAAATGAACCAAATATTTTGCTCACTACAACATTCTTTAACCACTATTGTCTTTCTACAATGGTTTGCAACTGCAATGTTGTCCAGCCATTGATCTGTCCATTCAGCTGATCCCATACATCCATTCTTTTATAAACACTGGTAATATTTGCTAAGTAGAATAAACAGTTCTAGAAAATTCCCATGGTCTAATAGTAAATCATCCAATTTATATGCAGCTTCAGGCTGGATTCCTCTGTCCTCATTTAGAAATCAGTTTCCATTACTCATATGTCATTTTCAGTGGTGTTAGGAGGCGGTTGTGGTGGTGGGTACTAAATACCTGGGACCGGCCTTCTTGGAGGGGCATGGTGAGGGCCTTGCAGGGACTTGGGTCCATGCCCCCCCCCCCCCCTTCCCCTTACATGTCAGCCAGCAGCAGCCTCTTTCTCCATACTGCAGTAGGTCCAGGGAGGCTGCTGCTGCTGAGTGTAGCAGTCTCTTCTGGCTGGAAAAGGGGGGTGAGCAATCACACTGATCATACCCCCTTCCTGGATCTGACCATGGCTGAGAGGCACATGGCGTTTCCCACTGCAATTTGGCATTGCTTTGCGGCACGTTAAAGTGTTTACTACACTTAGTTTTTTAAAGAGGGCCCAGCCACACCTCCATTATTAAGCCATGCCCCCTTCCATTCCATTACCGGGAGCCTGGAATCCTTTCTACCATACCTCCCAACTGACCTGATTTTTGCAGTACAGTCCCATCTTTTTGGGACTGTCCCGCTGTCCCACCCGCAGGCGGCACTGTCCCGTGGTGGTGGGGGGGCAGTTGGGAGGCTCCTGTCACTCGCTGGTCTGCATAGAGCAGCGGTGAATAGATGTTGTGCACTTGTGTGCAGCATCTATTCACGAGTGATAGAGGAACAGCGGGCATGGGCAGCGGCTTATAGAGCGCTGGCCATGCCCCCATAGTGATGAAAATGGATGCATGGCTCGCGATAGCGGCATTCCCGTGAAGCCACACCCCCTTTTCTCTAGGTTACATCCCCTTTTCAGGAGTGCGTGGCTACACCGCTCAGGGGAGTCCTGACTGCTGAGTGCCTGCCTAATGATGTTGGGAGGTGTTTTTTTTTTAACCTTCACTCTTCTTTTTTGATATTACACTGAGAACAGTAATTTTCCAATGTCTTTGTACTTTCATTTTTGTACAGTATATGAACCTCTGTCCTGTGAGGGGAGAGATGCCCTGATATAACATGATGATCTGCAGGGAACAGTAGGTGTTTGAATCAGCTGTGCTATTTTTAGCTTTTACATTTTTAGCTTTGATACATCCTGCTCTTAGTGCCCGATTCAGAGATGGGATCTACTTTAATCACAATAACGGTATCTAGCGAAACACAGGGAGGGATGATGCCAATCTAAGCCTGCCCCCCTGTACATCAGCAATGAGAACAAGACAAGTCGGCCTACCAGGAATCTTCCTGGTGAGCCTTATGGTCAATCCTCCCTTGCCGTAAACAGTGCAAGTGGTTCTGAGCATGCCAGGCTGCTCAGTCTTTCCTTATCAAATTCATCTAAATATGACCTCTGTGTCTATGGATCTGCATTTAGGAACACAGCCCCTTTCACGGACACTCCTGTGACAATTCTATAACACACCCATGAGATGGCCATTTATTGCAAACACTTCAGGCAAGCTACCTGTCAACGTCCCAGGATGCCTATGATTATGTGCTGCAAATGCTATTGCAAGCTACTCAGAATACAATAGCAGTGTCTGTGTATAGTCATTGGAATGCATAAACTATACAGGTTTTTTGGAAATTTTGCATGTGTAGAGTAGCAAGAAAGTCACTCAAGTGTGGAAACAATGGCATTGTGTCCACCTCTCAATCAGGCCCTTAATCATGACACTGTACATCTTTTTTGTTATGTTTTAAATGTATTACCCAGTAAGAACACAGGTAAGTATGTTATGGGTAAGCTGGTCACCTTACTGAGTTGTTATTATCTATCCCCTAGATCAGCATTTTTTTTAAGCTGTAGGTCACGATCCGAAAGTAGGTTGTGAGCATCTCAGTATGGGGTCTTTAGTGCCACACAGCACTGCAAGCACAAATGGCAGACACCTATAGCACTGCATGATAACTAGGGGTATGCCTGGATTATTAGAGGTGCACACTGCGCTGCCTCCGTTTATCATCAGATAGCACCCATTTACTAAAACCCAGTGGCTCTTGATGTGACCTCTCACATGCTCCTTCTGTGTACGTGTAGTACTCTGCCATCTTTGATTCTTTCTTTCTCCGTCCATCCTCCATTACAGACGTGCACCTGAGTTACTCCAACTTTGTTGGATTGTATAGACTCCATAGTATAGAACCCACTATATCACAACCACATAAATATGTAAACAATATCGCTCAGGAGGGTAAAAATGAGTGGTATTGTTTACAAAATTGCATAGTGTGATCCCACCATAAGTACTGCTCAAATCTTTATGCTGCAGGATCTGGTATTTAAACTCCTTTAAATGAAACAATTGTATCCCCTTGTGAGCTCTCAGTTGTTATTGTGTACTATTTTATGCAACTATCAACAATGTATCCTTTAAAACAGTGGTCTAGAAGTGTTTTACTCTGAAGAGAACACTATTGAAGTTTATAGTTCAGGTAACATAAGTAACTCTTTTCTATATTTTGTGCTGAGTTTTGTAATATGCTTTGGAGAATTCGTAATAAAGTATTTCTTTATAACTTCAGTAATTGAATCCCTTGCTATTGTTAAACTCTCCTAAGCCTCCTGTTGCACAGTCTGTTCTATGTAATGGAGCTAGCAGAGTTCAGTAACAGCAGAAGGGTTTTCATGAAAAAGTTATTTAAGTAAATTGGTGTGGCACCTACCCCAGTGCAAATAGTATTGGGCAGCATGACTTTGGCACTGGCCCTTCCCTGAGATGGAGACTAGGTCCTACCTTGAAGTAAAAACAAAACTCACTGCTCTCAAAGGGAAAGTGTCACTCAGCTTCTCTTGTATCACAAGAGTCTGCCGAGGTGTGCTGTTACAAAAATAAAAAAGACATACAAATATCAGAAAAGTGGGAAGAGGAAGAGTTCTCTATTGCCAGCTTTATAGACATCATACTTATTCCATAAATGTGCAATAGATACCACCAGAGCACAATATTGGACAATGTGGCTGAATGATATAATGAATTTTAAAATAGTGAGTGTTGTAACTGGCTATCCTGGTTCATCCCATGATGCCTACATCCTCAGCAATTCATCCCTGTTTGCAAAAATTATTGTAGGACAAATGCCAGAGGAGTGGTTGTTGTGTAAAATACCAGTATGTGCTAATAAAGCAGCTAATAGTATTTGTTACTATATTGTTCTAATTTGTTCCCCTCTCACCAAAAAAGGTTAATTTGGCTATGGCTATTGCTCCTGGCTTCTGACTCCATTGATAAAATCATCAAACTCCTGCTGAGCATAAGTATAAAAGGCATATATAGCCACACAACCCATGACAGAGTATACCTTTGGTCTATTTAAAAAAAAATAATTAGGAAAACATATTATTATATAATTTAACAAAATTGTTTAATATTGTGCTCTGCTGCCATCTATTGCATAATCATGCATTAAATAAACCTCTCCCCCTAGATTATGCAATAAACAGGAAGCAGGCAGAGATTTTGTTACTAAAACCTGACTCTGTGGACACATAAAGTTGAAGGTAGGCAGGCAGATTAGGAATAACCTTATTACCAACTATTTCATCTGTATTTTTTTTTATAAATTAAAAATACACAAAATTGTAAACATCAGTCATGTTTTCATGTATAAAACAATGTTAAGAGAGGGCTTCCACTTTTATTAGTGTTCATGAGATAGATTTGAACCAATAGGAAGCAATGAGGAAGTTCCATCCGATTTTACATTTGATTTTGCTGGCGATTTCAATGGGGATTTGAGGTTCGATTTAGGAAGGGATTTCATAAATTCAACTCAAAATCGAATAAAAAAAATTGATCCACATTGAATTTGATTTGAAAATCGATTGCACAATCGATTTTTAGGATATAAGGATGTTTTCAAAAAGTTTATAAACTCAAAAGGAATCGATTTCAATCGATTTTGAAGATTCATAAAGTGCTTTTCAAAATCAAATTTTTGTAACTATACCCCCTTGTGATCCTAAGCAAACTCCTTAATTCTTCCTTAACCAAAGGATTTATTTAATATATTGACTTGCTTACCTCTGCTCACACCTAATTAAGTTTTCAGATCCTTTATGTCACCCAGTGGTTGTATTATTGCAACAATCCATTATTCTTTGGTTAACAACTTTAAACTAAAATATCTAAATACTACAAATAATAAATAATGATTCAGACACAGAAGTCTGGCGAAAGAAGCCACAGTCTAATTTATTGATCAAATAAAATTATGTAGAGAGGCAGAAAATGCATTGCAACCTCAGCCCCATCCAGATAAGATATTTACATAAATTGTGGAATCACCCCGCTAGCACAAACAGAATTCGGCAGTACCACTAACTGTAAATTGGCATAGCACTGTTTCCTCCTTGAGATGGAGGCCATGAGGAGACAAAATGTACTGCTTTCAAAGGGGTAGTAAAACCCAAGCACTCAAGTCACAAGAGGCTGCTGAGTTGCACTGCAGTCTGCCTAAATTCAGTACAGAGAACCTCAGCCCTCCATTCATAAGTGACCTCCTAATCTGAGCTACAAAAAGGAAAAAAAAACACTCAAGAAATAACTACAACCCTCCCAAGCTAAATGAACCCAATCTCCTCTAAAAAAGTAAATAAGTAAAAAAAATTAAAATAATTTAAATTAAACAACAATAATTTAAACATCACAAACTGTGTAAAGAACATTATCTTTTGTACAGAATTAAATTACATATAAGATTTACATGTTCAAGTAGTATAAATGTTTTAACATAAACCATACTATGTTATGATATGAAAACATACAAAAATTGTATAAGAATCAACCTTTCCAATTTTCTGATAAATAAAAATTTACTTAAAAGTATATTTCCACAGACTTAAACATCAAACGTTAGAAATAATTTGTGTTTATGTTTTAAAACAGTTGTTATATATATCCAATAAAAGGGAAGAGAAAGGAACAGAAAAGAAGGAAGAAAGAAAGAAAACAGATAAAGTTAGAAAGAAAAAAGAGAATAGAAAAAGTAAAGAATATGGCTGTCAAGCATTTATTAAATCTTCAAAATAATAAAAGCCTAAAAAAATGTACGTATTTGTTTTTGTTTCACGTGGTAAAGAATCTAAATACTTGTCCCATAAGAGAAAAAAATCTTTGTACGGGTTTCTTTGTATAAGGAGGTTTCTATCCAATCCTTTTTAAAAATAAAAAAACTTTTCTCCTGAAACATTTTAATATTAGGAGGAATATGAGAGATCCATTGATGCAGGATGCATTTATGGGCTACCGCTAAAATAATAGTAAGGAGTTTCTTTGTCGGAAAGGGTAATTTAATATCTGCATTTAGTATTCCCAATACTGCCCATCCAGGTGTCAATTGACAGTCCGGGATTATGTTGGAAACTACAAAATGCAGTACCTATTTCCAAAATCGTTTGATTGCATGGCAGCTCCAAAAGCTATGGAAAAGGTTAGCTGAGACAGATGAGCATTTAAGACAACTAGGAGAATCTGTTATACCTATAATATTTGCCCTTGTTGGTGATAAATACCCTCTATAAAATATTTTGAGGAGCATTTCCTTATATGAAATTGAATAAAGAGATTTCATAGAGAATGTAAGGGTGGATGGGATTATATCTGCATGTACATGTCGGAATTGTTCATGCCAAGCCGAAATCCCTATGCAAAATTCTCGAGAGAATGAGGGAGAGCGAGCTAATGAATAATAATATGAAATTGTATTAGAAGGATGGGAAGGTAATAAAAATGCAGTATCTAAACTATTACACCAATCAGAAGGTGTTAATCTGCGCAAGACACACCGAGTATAATGTCTGGCTTGAAATATCACAAAAGTTTAATTTTTTATTAATTTTTCAAAGATTTGTTTTAGCGACATTCAAGCCAAATTTGAGGAAATGGTTACATTTCTAACTGAGGATAGACCTAGATCCATCAATGATTTTAAAGGTTGGTTTGCCTTCCCTTTTTGAAATTCAGGGTTTCCCAGAAATGGAAGAAATAGAGAGTGTTGATATTGTAATTTCCAGTTCTTACGCAATCTACACCATACTGATGTAGTGGAGATTAACAAAGGATTGTCTAAATCTAAATGCAGGATATCCTTTTCTAGCCATATGTAAAAAAGCCATAAGATGAATGTCTGGAATGAGTTGTTGTTCTAGGTCAACATTAGCATAATTGTTGTGCGTAGAAATCCAATCTTTTATATACCTGCATATAGCGGCTTGATTATAAAACAAGAAATGAGGAAAATTGATACCACCTTCATATTTTATTTTTTGCTAAATTTTGAGGCTGATTTTCGGTTTGTTTACCATTCCAAATAAATTGGCGGAAAGTAGCACTCAGAGATTTTTCATCTTTATTGATAAGAATCAATGGTAGGACCTTAAAAGGGTATAATAATTTAGGAAAAGATGTAAATTTTATTAATTGAGCTCTACCCAGAATGAAAAGTTGTAAATTACTCCATTTTTTTAATTCATCAGTGATTTTGGTAATTATTTTAGATATGTTAAGCAAGTATAATAAAGAGATATTTTTTGGTAATTGAATTCCTAAGTATGAGATACTAGTTGGAGCCCAAGAAATATTAAGATTTTGTGCACAAACGGGACATATTTCTTGCGTAAGGGACATTGCTATTGACTTGGTAACAGAAATTAAGGTTGCACCTGCAGGAGGCTCGCGGCCATCTTTCTGATCGCGGCGGCTGCATGTGACATCACACAGCCACCGTGATCACTACCACGCCACCCAAGGTTGGACTGGCCCACAGGGGGTACAGGCGAAACCCCCGGTGGGGTCCACTGCCTGAGGGCCCACCCCCTGCTCTAGAAATCAGGTTCCAGACTGTGTACTTGAATTATACATTATACATATGTTACAATAAACTGTACAGGACAATGTGGCATTATGTACAGTGCAATGCTGTTATTAATCTTGTGCATTATTATGCACTATCAGTATTTACTATAAATGGTTACTTAAGTCTCTGTGGAGACTGGCCACACCACTAAATATGGGTCCCTATAATTGCATTTACCCTGTGGCCCTTCATGCTCCAGTCCAACGCTGACGCTGCTTCCATTTGGCTGTCTCCGCCACCGCAATGCTCCGTCTCCACCTAGGAAATGGAATGTTGCCGATCCCCCAGCGCCCGTGAATGCCTCTGTCTGATTGACAGGCAGAGGCGATCACATTTTCTGTGGCACCCCACAGAAAATGTGCTTGCATACGCAGGATGGGCGCTGCACATACGCCCGCATCTTTTTTTGCAATTTTTGCAGATGGATCGTGTTCTGCATTAGTTCTCTGTAGAGATGAGTGGGTTTGGTTCTCAGAGAACCGAACCCCCTGAAAATAGGGGATCCAAGGTGATCTGATCCACAGCTCAGATCTCCCTGCCTGCCCTATATCCCTAATCAAGGCAAAACCTCAGGATTCTGCTGTCGTATCCTGAGGTTTTTGCTCGGAAAGTAAAGTCCCCATTAAATTAATAGGAGACAGCTGATTGGCTGAGAGAGCCATCTGTCACAGCTCTCAGCCAATCAGCTTGTCTTCATTGACTATAGTGGGCAAGATGGATGCCCCCACCGCGTGCGGTGCAGCCCACACTGCCAACACCACCACCCGCACCCCCACACTGCCATCACTAGAGCCCGCACCTCCGGCTCTGAGGACACTGCCGGCTCTCCTGCACTGAGGACACCTCCGGCACTCCCGCATTGCTGACACTGCCAACACCCCTGCACTGCTGATACTGCTGGCACCACTGCATTGAGGACATCACTAGAACCCTTGCACTGCAAACACTTCTGGCACCACCCCACTGAGGACACTGCTGGCACCCTTGCACTGCCGACACTGTTGGCACCTCTGCACTGAGGACACAGCTGACACTCCTGCACTGCCGACACTGCCGGCACCAACTCACTGAGGACACCGCTGACACCCCTGAACTGCTGACACTGCTGGCACCACTGCCCTGTTGACACTGCCGGCACCACCACACTGAGGATACCACTGGCACCCCTGCACTGCTGGCACCACCACACTGAAGACACCTGCACTTTATCCGGACAATGCTGTATCTGACCCACAATATATACAACTCACAGTGTATGCGACCCATACTGTATCTGACTTGCACTGCCAACACTGCTGGCACCACCACACTGAAGACACCACTGACATACCTGCACTGAGGACCCTCTGTCACGGTAAGTGCACTAATGGTGTATCTAACCTGCACTGTTTCCGACTTGCTCTGTAACCTGTGCTGTATCTTACCCACACTGTATCCGACACACTTTGTATTTTACCAGCACTGTATCCAACCCACACTGTTTTTGACCTGTGCCATATCCAACCCACACTACTTCTGACCTGCGCTGTATCCAACCCACACTGTATTTGACCTGCACTGTAACCTGCACTTTATCCGGACCACACTGTATCTGACCCACAATATAGGCAACTCACAGTGTATGTGACCCATACTGTATTTGACCTGCACTGCAGACACTGCTGGCACCACCACACTGAAGACACCACTGACATGCCTGCACTGAGGACCCTCCGTCACAGTAAGTGCACTATTGGTGTATCTAACCTGCACTGCATCCAACTTGCACTGTAACCTGTACTGTATCTTGCCCACACTGCATTTGACACACACTGTATTTGACCTGCACTGAAACCTGTGCTGTATCCGACCCACGCTGTATCCAACCCACATTGTATTTTACCTGCACTGTATCCAACCCACACTGTATTTGACCAGCGCCATATCCAACCCACACTGTATCCGACCTGCGCTGTATCCAGCCCACACTGTATTTGACCCGCACTGTAACCTGCACTTTATCCGGAGCACGCTGTATCTTGCACTGCATCCAACGCACACTGCATATGACCTTGCACTGTAGCCAGCCCTCACTGTATGTGACACGCACTGTATCCAACCTACACTGTAACCTATACTGTACCAACCCACACTTTATCCAACCCACACTCTGACCTGCACTGTATATGACCCAAACTGTATCTGACCTGCACTGTATCTCACACTGTATCCGACCTTGCACTGTAGCCAACACACACTATATCCAACCCGCAGTCTAACCTGCACTGTATCCAACCTGCACTGTAAGCTGCACTGTAACTGACCCACACTGTATCCAACCCACATTGTATCTGACCTGCACTGTATGCGATCTGCACTATATACAACCTGCAATGAATTCCACCTACACAGTATCTGACCTGCCCTGTATCCACCGGCACTGTATCTGACCCACACTATAACCTGCATTGTTTCTGACTTGTTTTGTATCCAACCTGCACTGTAACCCACACTGTGTCTGACCTGCACTGTATCTGACCAGCACTGTAACCTGGTCAAAATTTAACTGTGTCTTCCAAAGTATTCTGCACTGTACTATGCAGGTACGGAATGCTGTTTTTTGTGATTGGGGAGATTTTGGGGAGCTGCTCGACAAAAAGGCTCATTGGCCGGGGCTTTACATGGGCACAGAGTGCCAGTCATCAGTTACCCAGGGCCCCCAGGAGGGAGGTACAGACTAGGCACTGAGAAAAGGCATGTGCCGGGGGCATGTGCACTTGTGTAGGGGGCATCAATGTCTGCTGTTGCTATTTTACATATGGTTTCGTTTTCTTTTCTTTGCTGTTTGGTAACCACTTCAGAGCAATGATATTGTACACACGATTCTCAGGAAATTTCAGTGTTGGATTGTTTTCTATTGATAGTACTTGTGAATTGGTTTGATTGGTTATTGCTAATACAGTACTAATTTGTAAATCATTTTTAAACAGAAATAACTGCCGTGTGTTTGTGCCGCTGCTATGTTGCTTAGTTTAGCTAAGCCAGGCTTTGGCCTATGTTGGTGAACAATATTGTTAGCAGTGAGGTGGTCAAAATTGACTGGAAATGAGTGGAAATAAATGTTATTGTGGTCAGTAATACTGTAGGAACAAAAACACCCACAAATTCTGTTATTTTAGCTGTTTTGATGATTTAAAAAAAAAAATACAGATCCAAAACCCGCAAGGGTGGTTTTGGCAAAACCAATCCAGATCCAAAACATGAAGGAGATCCAGATCCAAAACCAAAACACAAAACCTTAAAAATGGCCTCGTGCACACCCCTAGTTCTCTGTCCCTTGTCCTGGGATACAAACTCAAACAGCACTCTTCACCACAAATTCTCGACTGACAGCACCTGCACTCCAGAAGTCCAACTACAACTCTCCAGACCTTCTCTACGGATGTTAATGCCAAGTAAAACTCACTGCTCTTTGTATACCCTACCCTGTCTGTTCACAACACAAGCAGATCAGCCAGGGTGTCACAGAGGGCTTGATTCATCCTTGATTGATGTGCTGCTAATTTTGTTGTCCTGCGATCAGATAGTCGTCACCTAAGGGGAGTGTAAATTCGCCCTGTGCAAGTGTGCAATCGCATGTGTACGCCATGCGAAAATGTCCCTCAGTCAGCGGACAGATGCAAATCCATTCGCAACTCACTCACCATCGAATGGTTTTTCCAGTGTGTGCAGTCTATGCGTACCCCAGGACTCACTCATACAGAATGAAAAGAACAGGCTGATTGGGTCCGGAGCTGACGTCACACATCCTCCCAGAAAACGTTTGGGAATGCCTGTGTTTTTCCTGACACTCCCAGAAAACGTCCAGTTACCACCCACAAATGGCTTCTTCCTGTCAATCAGCTTGCGATTGACTGTGCAATTTAAATTTTCGCACCAGCTTGTTGCTGTTTGGTGACACACATGCACAGTCAATCGATAATCGCCCGCTGTGAGAAAATGCACAGCAGCAATCAGGTCTGAATCTGGCCCAAAGTCTGATGAGGAGTGGGAATGAGATGTATGGGTTCCTGTATTGGGGTGTATGTTATCAGATTACTAGCAAGCCATTTTAGTGAATTGCTTGCCTGACTGATCAGAGAACTTGTACCCTCACATGTCGATATTACCAAAAGGTTGGGATAACCACACCAGCAAATCTTTCCTCAAGTCACCAGAAAAACATATGCCCTCTTAATGCCTGCTGTGAATTACTCCATTCACTTACAATAACCACTCCCCATGGGAATAATGCGACCAGCAAAATTGAGATACCCTATTAGGGACTGCATCTGTTTCGGCAAAACTTTCTTCACATCCATAAAAGACTCATGTTGCTCAAAACACAAAATCTCAGTTGACAATCAACACAAACCCTTGGAGGTATCAATTTCAATACCCCAATAAGACCTACATGACAATGGCCCCTCTCTCTTCTCCTTTGCAATGGAGACACCTGTGACGGTAAAAAAATAATAAAAAAAAATACTTGAACTGAGACGAGGACCTCCTTCCTACTAGAGATGAGCGTGTTCGGTTCCCTGAGAACTGAACCCTATCGGACTTCACTACCCGGGCATGGATCCGAGCCCGGCATGGGTTTTCCCACCTGACTCGGAAACCAGAACGAGGCAAAACACCATCATCCCGCTGTCGGATTCTTGCGGGTTTTGGATTCCATATAAGGAGCCGTGTGTCGCTGCCATTTTCACTCCGGCATTGGAGATTGTAGCGAGAGGACGTGTCTCCGTCCTCACTTAGTGTCTGTGCGGGAGGGAAAGTGGGGTGGCGATTCCAGTGCTGTCTTGTGCTGCTCAGTCCAGTGTAGTGTCTTCTGCTGCATCAGTCCAGTCACAGTGGTGGTGACCTCTGCTGCCATATGTCCAGTGCTGCTGTATAAGTCCAGTCCAGTGGTGCTGTGTTGTGCTGCATCAGTCCAGTGGTGGTTTCTTCCTTGCATCATGTGCTGTTTGGGGCCTATTTTTTAAATCTGCCATCCTGTCTGCCACTGCAGTGCCACTCCTAGATGGGCCAGGTGTTTGTGCCGCCCACTTGTGTTGCTTAGCTTAGTCATACAGCCATCTCTGTGCAACCTTTAGTCCTAAAAACAATATTGTGAGGTGTGAGGTGTTCAGAATAGACTGGAAATGAGTGGAAATGAATGTTGTGGTTAATAATACTGTAGGATCAAAATTACCCCCAAATTCTGTGATTTTAGCTGTTTTTGTGTTTTTTTCAAAAATTATTCAGATCCAAAACCAAAACACGAAAGGGTGGTTTTGGCAAAACCAATCCAGATCCAAAATACGAGCATGGAACCAGAACCAAAACACGAAAAGTGCCCGCCACACATCTCTCCTTCCTACCCAGACTATTTGTCAGTCCCACCAGCAATAAGTCATTAAAGTAGTGAGTATGAGATTGAACAACCCTTTGGTAATCATCTGCCTATGTAATACAGGCTGTTGACCTAAAATCTCATATATTTAAAGGAATGAAGATGCAAGGGGAAAAATTTGAAAAAGTTGATTCTATATTAACCTTTGCAAGAAGCACCCTTTTCCGGAAAGCCTGAACCAGTCACAAAGCTTATTAAAATGATAAATTAGGTGATCCCATGTATCATGTTCCAATCCATAAGAAAGATGCTGCACGAGTCTAACTTACCTGGGTCCTTCTTCGGCACTACACTTAATAGTGAAATACAAGGTGATTCCAGCAGAAGCACAGGAAATGGGCCACACGTGAGCTCAAGATGCACTACGGCCTCCACATAGGTCCTAACCTGTTATGCAGGGCCGTAACTAGTTGTGTGTGGAGTGTGCTGCGCACATAGCTCTGCAGGGTAGGAGACACTGTTGGCAGCATTTGTCAATTATAACTTGTCCCCACCAGCCATGCGCCTTATGTTCCTATTGGAAAAATGGGGGGGAAGGGGCAGCTTTCTCCAAAAAGTCTAGTTACAGCTCTGAAGTTATGAGTCGCTGCTGTGGCTCATTTCTGTTTGTGTTTCTGTCTTTCTCCTAACAACCTGCAAGCTGGCTACTATGTGTAGCAGCACACCTGTTTGGAATGCTTCATTACCTGACTCTAGCCTTTTGTCTCTTGTGAAAGTCAGAAGGACATGCTGATGGACAGTAGAGAGTTGGTAAATAGGGGAGGCTGGCTGTGCTGTGACTCTTCTTGGCTCTTGTCTCCTATATATGTGTTGCCTCTCACTCCTTGCTGGTCATAGTTACTGGTTGCAGCAGGAGCCCTTGTATCTAGTTCCACGGCTAGTACTAGCCGTGGAAACCTCTGTCTGGTTATTCTGCTACCATCCTCTGCAGTATTCCTGTGTCTAGCTATGTTTCAGTCACGTAATTATCAGCTTCCAACTCTGTCTCAGTTGTATAATCTGTCATGTTGCTTTTGTTACTTCTACTAATATTACTCCTCGTCTTCTTGCTATGCAGTCTTGTGTTTCCTCTTCTTTTCAATCATTGTTGTCTCCAGCATCCAGAAAAGATCAGGTTGATCCATATCCCTATCTCCAAACTACAGTATTCAAAAGTACTTCAGTTTGTTTTGCTGCAGTTTGTAGTACCAGGTACATATTGTTAGATTGTCCATATACTGTTCGAACTGCTTTGTATAAATTGTAATCCACTAGAAACAGTGAGTGTCTGATTCTGAGTTGCACACAATGTTATACACAGCCACATCAAGTGATTTTTTGCTTACTATACATGCATCTTGATCACCTGCATCTAGGATGGGGTATATACTGTATAAGTATATACAGTATATACTGTATAAGTGATACTGATAATGATGATGGCTGACCTTGCATATGGAAAAAAGTGGGGAGATGATCTCCCAAGGATGCGTACGCTTTAGGAAATGCATATATTTGCATTGGTATTCTGTTTAGAATCCATTTCCATCAGAATGCAGCTGCAAGGGCAGATTGGGAATTCAAAGTTGCCCTCAAAATAATTCTCATTTAAATAAGTGCCCAGCATGTCTTTCCCAGTAAATGTGTGCCCAGTGCAGTGACGTGTGGTGGGGTGAGGCAGGTGAGGCAGAGCCTTTCCTGTAATACTAATGTTTGTACCAGAGTTTTGACTGTATAAAGTATATGAAAAATACAAAGAATATGTTTGAAATTGCGTGTAGATCTGGCTCTGGTGCTAGCCAGTGCCTCCTGGGCCATTTAGCTCATCGCACGTCCCTGGCTCAGTGTGACTATAAATGAGTTCCCAGTGTGTCAGTCCCTATGAATGTGTACTCAGTGTGCCTATAGTTGTGTTTCTGGTGTATCTGTACCTAGAAATGTCTGCTCATTATGCGTGTACATGAGTGTCCACTGAGCTTTCCAATTGTGCCCCATCACAGTCACGTCACTTACTCTGTCCACACCTGTTGCAGCAGCCGCTAAAATGGGGTATGGCTTCATGCGATGGGGCATGGCTTCATGGGAAGAGGGCGTGGCTACTCGTACCGACCCCTGTTTCCACTTTGGGGGGCTGGGAGATTCGGACTGCCCCTAGAGGCTGCCTTGTCTGCAGTGCCGGCTTCTCCACAGTGATAGGAGCCGGATAATGTTACAGTGCAGCATCCAGCTCCTGTTACTGAGCAAGAGCCGGCACTTTGGTTTCACCCGTCAGCGGGTGACTCTCTGGTGAGGGCCACACCCCCCTTGTGACGCTACTGCCCCATCTACAACCACATGAAGATTTATCTTGGTTCATAATAAATAAAGTGAATACTGTATAAGCACAATTGCAAGTTTGGTACAATAAGGGCCATTCCTTTAAATTAACTGTTGCTATTAATTATAGTACATATATGTTTAAATACAGTATGCCAATATTCTTAACTTTATATTTAAACTGAGTGCAAGATTTGGAGTAGATGTATAGAACTAATTTTACAGATGGAAATAAAAGTATTGTACAGTATGTAGATGGCATTGTTGTTCATATACTAACCATTAATCTTTATATTTAACTCTTAGGCCAGTATCCTATTAACCGCAGTAAATTACCTTGGCTAATTACCGCACCAGGGGCTATCCATTTAGTCCCAATACCATGTAGAAAAATAGGGGAATAATAAATGGATAGGGGAAAAAAAATTGTTGGTAATGTAAAAAAATTCACGACATTTATTTCCAAATGATAAAATCAGCTACAATCACATAATTTTGCCATTTTTTGTTGCTAAATTATTATTAACCTCAATAACATTCTTTTCCAGTAATTTCCACTCAATTTTGACCACCTCACAGTTCATAATCTAGTTCACCAACATAGGCCAAAGGCTGGCTGGCTAAACTAAGCAACAGAGCAGCGGCACAAACACACGGCAGTTATTTCAGTTTAAAATGTTTGAAAAATTAGTAACATATTAGCAATATCCAATCAAACCAACTCGCAAGTACTGTGCTTTTAATAGAGAAAAATCCAACACAGAAATTTACTAAGAATTGTGTGTGGGATATCATTGCTCAAAAGTAGTAATATGGTAGTAAAATAAACAGCAAAGAAAAAAACCAATACCATGCGTAAAATAGCAACAGCAGTCCACATGCCCCCAGCAAATGCCTATTCACAGTGTCCAATCTGTACCTACATCCTGGAGGCACTGGGCCACTGATAACTGACACACTGTGCCCATGTATAGCCCTGATCAATCAGAGTTTTTGTTGAGCAGCTCCGCAAAATTTCCTCCACCATAAAAATAGTTTTCTTTACCTGCTGGATACCATGTGGAGTACAGAGCAGAATACATTGGGACACACAGTTAAATATTAGATATTGAGCCATTTACAGTGTGGGACACACAGTGTGGGTCAGGTACAGTATGGGTTGGATACAGTGCAGGTTGGATAGAGAGCGGGTTACAGCATGGGACAAACTTTGAGGGTCAGGTACAGTGCAGGTTGATTACAGTGGGGGTTACATACAATGTGGGTCGGACATAGTGCAGGTCAGATACGGTGTAGGTTACAAAGCAAGTCAGATACAGTCAGGTCAAATACAGTGCAAGCTGGATACAGTGAGGGTTACAGTGTGGGTCAGATAAAGTACAGTTTGGATACAGTGCAAGTTACAGTGAATGTCTGATAGAGTGTGGCTCAGAAACAGTGCAGGTTAGAGTTTGGGTCAGTGGCGTGCGGTGAGATCAGTGGCTGGTGAGGCACTGCAGCCATAATGTACGCCGAGTCCCGCCGATGATCCCTACCGCCGCCGAGCCAATGCCCACTACTGCCCTTGAGCCGATGTCTACTACTGCGACCGTCCCTGATGGCCGCTAACCCCGCCACAAATGGCCACCACCCCCACCAATGGCTTACAAAATCACCCACCATCAACTGCCCCGGCCGCCCGCCACTAATTCGCATATCAGTCCGATGCTTCCACCGCCAATGCCTGCAGCCAGTCTGCTCATCAAACTTGTTATGAGCAGGTGGCTAATATATTATACATTTTTATCAAATAAAAAAAAAATAGTCTTTGGGACTGGGGAGGGAGTGGAAGGAGGACATGAATGCAATTTTGTTGTACAGGGCTTCCATTAACTTAATAGCGCCACGGATACAGCACTATTAAGTTAATGGAAATCCTGGATAAGGGTGACAGCAGTGGGTGACAGGGAGAGGGTGACGCCAGGTAGAGGGTGACAGCAGTCGGTGATGCCAGGGAAAGCATAACAGTAGCAGTGGGTGAGAGTGTGACAGAGAGAATGAAAGGGTGATGGGGACAGGCAGTGAGTGACACTTATATTGCTATTTACTTACCTGGTCCAGGGCCTACAACTGCAGCGTGGCTCCTCCTTTGATGTTAACTCTGGGAATCGCCGCTGGAAATTGCAGCCAGGAATACAGGATCGGAGGTAGAGTGAGAAAAGAGGGGAGGAGCAGGGATGAGCGTGGATCGTGGCCTCTCCTCCCCTCTCTGGCAGGACTACACTAGGTGACAGCTGCAGCTCATGATTTTAGTTACTGGCTGCGGAGTCTGGCAGAGTAGGCCAGAGATGGGCAGTGAAGTGAGGTGGAGGTGGGCGCAAGCTACGGGACTGGGCAGAGCCATCACTGACTATTTTGATGTCCTGGGCAATATTCTGGCTGGTGCCCCCCCGGAGATAGTCGGTGACTGGCGACGCAGGGGTGACAGGGAGAAAATGGGTGACTGGCGACGCAGGGGTGACAGGCAGATAATGGGTGACTGGCAATGAAGTGGTGACAGGGAGATAGTGGGTGACTGGCGATGCAGTGGTGACAGGGAGATAGTGGGTGACTGGTGATGCAGGGGTGACAGGGAGATAGTGGGTGACTGGTAACGCAGAAGAGACAGGGAGATAGTGGGTGACTGGCGACGCAGGGGTGACAGGGAGATAGTGGGTGACTGGCGACGCAGGGGTGACAGGGAGATAGTGGGTGACTGGCGACGCAGGGGTGACAGGGAAATAATGGGTGACTGGTGATGCAGGGGTGACAGGGAGATAATGGGTGATTGGCGACGCATGGGAGACAGGGAGATAGTGGGTGACTGACAATGCAGGGGTGATAGAGAGATAGTGGGTGACTGGCGATGCAGAGGTGACAGGGAGATAATGGGTGACTGGCAACGCAGGGGTGACTGGCGATGCAGGGGTGACAGGGAGATAGTGGGTGACTGGCGACGTAGGGGTGACAGGGAGATAGTGGGTGACTGGCGATGCAGGGGTGACAGGGATATAGTGGGTGACTGGCGATGCAGGGGTGACAGAGAGATAGTGGGTGCCTATCCCTAGTCCCTCTGCTTCAAATGTGTTCTGTTTTTTTTTAATCTACTGATGAACCTCAAAATATAACCATACAGTATATGATGCGGGGTCACCTCAGTCTGCACATGCACATGGGTATTGCTGTGTGAAGTGGGGAAAGGGGGGGGGGGGGGTTCGCAGTGGAAGCAGGGTGATCAGAAAAGAGTGTGGGAAAAGTGGGTGCAGAGTGAAGTGAACACCTAAAGTGGGGTTGGGGAACAGAAGTGCAGAGCGATCACATAGTGTGGGGACAGAGACAGCAAGGTGATCACAGTGGGAGCAGGGAGTTAATATCCAGAGGGGGTACAGACAAGTGGTTACATGGTGTTCACATATAAGGGGACAGAGCAGGGACATCTCTTGTTATCCGCATGGGTCCTCTCAGGGCGGGTCCTCCTCGTGCGGCAGCCGCAGGAGACACAGACTCGCAATGTCATTTCTGCCGCCTCCAGAAAAGAGAGAGTGGGGGTGGTGGGGCAGGTCAAACACAGGGGCAGATTTATTAAGCCTGGTGAAGTGATAAAGTGAAAGGTGATAATGCACCAGCCAATCAGCTCCTAACTTCAATGTCACAGGTTGGGTTTGAAAAATGACAGTTAGGAGCTGACTGGCTGGTGCGTTATCACCTTCCACTTTATCACTTCACCAGGCTTAATACATCTGCCCCACAGTGAGTACATCACTGTCTGTAGCAAAGCCCATCTGTCACTGATATGGGCAGCGCCGGTAGGCGGAGCAGCCACAGGGAAGCCAGCCTAAGCCTCCTCCAAGCTCTGCTCATGTATCAGGGACAGGCTGAAGCAGGTTAAGGTGGGCGGACGCCGGGTGGAGGCGGGTTAACCAGCGACTGTAGAAGCCTCAGCCTGTGCTTATTTCTAAGGTACTGTCCAGCTCTTCTCCTTAATGATCAGGCAGCCGCAGCCTCCCCTGACTGCACGTCCCTGGTTTGGGTTAAATACATTGCACGTCAGATACATTGTGGGTAGACATGCAAGCTGTAGTAGTGTAGTAGTGCACTTATTGTGACAGGAGGCAGGAGGGTACCCCAGTGGTAAATGCCCCTGTTATTGTCTGTGAGAATGATGATGAACCAAGCACTGCAGTGTGCACGGCGCTCCTCTCAGTGCTTGCCTCGCCTGATTTATGTGTCTCTGCAGCACAGCAGCAGCCTGTGGGATGAGAATGCAGGGATCCATTGGCTGAATGCCGCGAGAAAGACTTCTCAGCCAATCTGCAGTCAGCCCATTGAGTTTAATGGAACTTTGCAGTACTTGGCGAAAGATGACATTTTGTCCCGATCTGAATGCAATCAGACCCTGGAAGTTCGGGTGGGCTCAATTCTGTGATAACCATGCCTGCTCATCTTTAATTCTGACCAACCAGAATGTGAGTTGCACATTTTTAAAGAAAGTCACCCATTGGCACCCAAAAGTCGCCTGAGGTGCACCTCACACGCCTTAGATAAGTTCCAGCTCAGCCATTTTGACCTTAGGTTTTGGAAGCAGACAGGGAAGAAGTGGTGGAGTTTTGCAAGTGAAAGATTAGTTTATTAATGTGCTATCATGTCAGGAGGAAGAGGAGAAGGTGGCGATAATGATATAGCCTGGAGAATGAGGAGGAAGGAGGTAGTGAAGAGCAAGAGATGCAGGAGTAGGAGATTCAGTAGGCAAAGGAGCCAGCTACTTGAGCTCCTGGGAAGATTCACACTTTAAATGTGCAATTTTCTCCTGATGAAAATTGTGTGTTCATCCACACGATAGTGCAGGTGTTTTGCGGCTCCTGGTGCAAGTGTTGCACATAAGACCACTGCAGCCCGTAAGAAGGCCATGTGGCAGAGTGTGACGAATGCGTGAATGCAATAAGCTCCTCTCGCTGTGACGTATATATATATATATATATATATATATATAAAAAGATTTAGTGGGTGCTTAAGGGAAAAATTGTGGAGGAGCTGCAAGAATCCCACAAGAAAAAGGGGTGGACGAGCTATTCTGGTTGGAAACACCAGCTACTGTATGAGGAGGAGGAGCACCACTCATTTTTCAGCTGATATACCAAGGAGGAAGATTCCTGCTCAACGGCGGCTTTCTCAAACGGATGAGGAGGAGGTTGGTGAGTAGAAAACAGAAAAAACATACACAACGTTACACCCATCCCCACGGGTCAGCAGGCCTTTGTAATATTACTATAATGTCACATAACATTAATTCCATTACCATTGTGACATTAATGCCTGCAACCATTACATATTGTAATTATGGCACAGACATATCAGTGATTATTTTTTAGTGTCATACTTAAAACACACTAATATGTAAAGTAGAATAAAAAAAAAACATCCAAAATGTAATTAGAAGCCATGCTTGCATTGTGTGGTGGTTTGAATCATTTAATGAAGTCCCTTCTGAATGCACCTGTTCTAAAGCATGGATATCTGTAACACATGCATTGTTAGATGGTGTAATGTACAAGGAATAGTGTTTTTTTTGTACAGTACAAGTATGTTTACTTACCATTATTCTCTTCTTTCCAGGACCTTCTCGTGTATGGCTGCCTCCACCGCTTGCCACACCACCAGCGCCTGTACAAGTATGTTTACTTACCATTATTTTCCTCTTTCCAGGACCTTCTCGTGTATGGCTGCCTTCACCGCTTGCCCCACCACCAGCGCCTGTGGTTCCACCCATACCTGTTGGCCTGGTGGCATACTCCGATGAAGAGGAGAATGAGGTGACACAATCATCCTTACACCCATGGAGCCACCATCTTCCAGTCCACTGACTCAGAAACTTGGCACCACCACAGCCCACACCTCGAACGCCCCAAGTGTCAAGGAAATTGCACAGTCCCTCGACACCTTCTGGCAGGCCCAGATGGCATTTATGGACATTCAAATCTGCCAGATGGTAAATTGCTTCACCAAGTGGCCCTAGGAACCATCAGGGCCCAAACAGATGCCCTACTTAATGTGCATAGAGAGCTAGTGCATAGATAGCTAGTAGCCCGAAGGGCCATATGGGAAGCTCCCTCTATTTCAACAATCAGTTCCCAGACCACATCCCCCAAAAATGCATCACCAGTCCCTCCCCCTAGGTGCAATGTGTGAACACTGTGAGGTGCACCTACAGGGGCAGTTAGGGGCAGAGGTAGTTTGTACTCTAAGAAATATATATTTTTTGCATTTGTATTTGTGCATGTTTTGATTTTTCTTTGTTTTCTGTTCAGTAAACTGCTTAAAACAATTGGTGTCTCTTTATTTTTAAAGTATATTATTTGTGTAAATTGGGTTTACATTTTGAGCAGTTTTTTTTAAACTTACATGTGGGTATACTATGTAGGTGGTACAGTATTGGTTACTTTTCTTAACTTACATGTGGGTACACTATTTAGTCATTAAATTAAATTAATGTACTGTAAATGGGTTTTTAACTTGGATATTGTCTTCAGATATGTTTAATTAGTGTAAATGGGCTTTTACATTGATTTTGGAAATCCTTCGTTAAGTGTCACATTGAACTCGCCTATCAAAGCCTGGTCTGTTTTTTGTGAGGTATTGGGAAGGTTTTATTACATTGGCTGAGTTCTATGTTTTCCATAGGAAACATTTGGATGTGAGTTTAGCCATTGCGAGTAGCGGAAATGTGAAAAACATGTGAGTTTGCATGTTCTTGCACCCAGGGCCAGATTAAGGGCCACATGGGCCTGGAGCTGAAAATATTCAAGGGCATGCTGTAAGATGTGGAGGAGATGTGGTCAGTGTGTGTGTGTGTGTGTGGTGGGGGGGGGGGAGGAGCGGTACAAGTGGGCGGGTAAGGCATACCCTTAAGAATTTAGCCGCGGGTGCTCCGTACCCACCGCCACCAGCTGCTCCCTCCCTCTGCTGCTGCTCACCGCGCTGCTGCTGTGAGGTGAGGAGAGCACAGCGTGCGCCTCTCCTGTCCCTAAGTGTCTACCTTCAATTCGGCACCGGCCTGTGAGCCAATCAGAGCTTGCGGACCGGCAGCCAAGGCTCCTGATTGGCTGCCGGACCGCGAGCTTTGATTGGCTCACGGATCTGCGCCTAATTGAAGGTAGACACCCGCACCACCGGCGGAGACTGAGGGGCAGGAGAGGTGCACGCTGTGCTCTCCTCCCCTCATATACAGGACAGCAGCAGCACGGTAAGCAGCAGGGGAAGGGGGGGGACACTGTGAGGACTTGTGTACCTGGCACTGGGGGCATATCTGGCACTGCGGGGACATGTGTATCTGGCACTGGGGACATTTCTGTATCTGGCACTGGGGGCATATCTGGCACTGGGGGCATCTATGAATCTGGCACTGGGGCATATCTGGCACTGTTGGGGCATTTCTGTATCTGGCACTGGGGGGACATGTGTATCTGGCACTGGGGGCATTTCTGTATCTGGCACTGGAGGCATATCTGGCACTGTGGGGACATGTGTATCTGGCACTCGGGACATTTTTGTATCTGGCACTGGTGGCATATCTGGCACTGTGGGGACATGTGCATCTGGCACTTGGGACATTTCTGTATCTAGCACTGTGGGGCATATCTGGCACTGTGGGGGCATTTCTGTATCTGGCACTGGGAGGCAATTTATATGTGGCACTCTGGGGGCATTTATGTATATGGCACTGTGGGGCAATGTGTATCTGGAACTGTGTGGTAATGTGTATCTTTCACCTGGGAAAGACCCGTTAAAAACTCTAGTTACCAGTATAAAAATCCCAGGTCCATGTCGTTGTAAAAGGAGTACAAGTTTAGAGGGTAAAATCACTGTTCTCCCATTTAAGTGCTCTTCTTTAAACAATATGCCAGGAAACTTGTTTGCTGAGTGGGAAGTAACTCTCACTGGCAGAAGGCAGAAACAATGCAATCAACCTAAAGATGACAGTCCCTTCACCACAGTCCTGATACCACAGTAAATGATCCTATTATGGGAAATAGTGTATACTACTGTGTATTACTGCAAGTAACAAATTGTCCACACTTGTTTTAGTTAATTGAATAAATATTGCTGTACTGCAAATACTTCTCTGCAGACATTTCTGCATGTGCTCAGCTGTCAGCATGTCTAGCTCTGTTGTGTTTCCCCATGTGTTTTATCTGTGCCAAACATAAATATATTTAGTTGAGTTTTATGTTCATGTTATGAATATGGATGACAAGTGCTCCCCAGAGTTCTCAGTAATCCACCTAATTACTGAATCTCCATTATTCCCGAGAAGTCTCAACTGAGTTAAATCCCCAAGAAATATAAAGAAAAAACCATAGAGGCACACATTCCTCTTCCTGAATGAACATACTGTATTTAATAAGAAATTTTTTTTGTTAATCACCTAATTAAATCTTTAATTATACATGTAGCCCTAGTACATGCATATTCTTCTCTCAGCTATAGATGCTGATATTAATAAGCCAGTTTATCATCACACTCTGAGCCCATGTAAATAAGAAGTTGTCACAAAGTTGTTAATGGGGGTCATTCCGAGTTGTTCGCTCACTAGCAGTTTTTAGCAGCCATGCAAACGCATTGCCACCGCCCACTGGGTAGTGTATTTTCGCTTTGCAGGAGTGCGAACGCTTGTGCAGCAGAGCGCCTGCAAAATCATTTTGTGCAAAACAAGGCCAGCCCTGTACTTACTCTTCGTGTGCGTTGATTCTAACGTTGGTGGGTTGGCTTTTGACATCACACACCCGCCCAGCATTCGCCCAGCCACACCTGTGTTTTCCCTGGCACACCTGCGTTTTTCTAAGCACTCCCTGAAAATGGTCAGTTGACACCCAGAAACTCCCCTTTCCTGTCAATCTTCTTGCGGCAGCCAGTGTAAATGAAAACGTTGCTAGAACCTGTGCAAAACCACAAAGGACTTTGTACCCGTACGTCGTGCGTGCGCATTGCGGTCAAAACGCATGTGCAGAAATGACTATTTTTAGCCTGATCGCTATGCTGCGAACAACGGCAGCTAGCGATCAACTCGGAATGACCCCCTATATGTCAAAATAGTTTCTAGGGACACATTGCAGCTGAGCTTATGCATCAAAGCTCACCACCCATGATATTATCTCTGCATAAACCTAAAAAATACCCCTGGGGATGAAACTGTGAGTGATTTAATGAACACTCAAAGGTGCTGTGAAGGGAGCCATACTCAAAAGATAAATGTACTAGGCACAGTGCTAAAATGTGATCAGAATAATGGGAACTGTGATGGTAAAAAAAATGCATTGAGATCAATAATTTATATCACTTGAAGATCTTATTATTAAAACAAGATCAAAGGGCATAAATTATCACTTTAATGTTACAATTTCTACATTCCCCAGGAGATTCAGAAATTGTGCCATTCATCAAACTCCGGAAAAGCATTTTTTCTGGAGTTTGATCGTGAACCTGTTCGCCAAACTGAGATGTGCAGCAGGAGTAGGAGTTCTGCGACTGCAGAGCGATCTCTGTTACATTATAACAAACTTTCCACATATCAAACAAACATTTTAGTCCTACTGGTAGACTTCACAGCATTGTTGCAAAACTGCAACAATGTTATGTTAGTACAATCAACATCATAAATATTTCCATCTGTGCACTGTGTTCAACTTCAAACTAGCAGAGAAGAAATGTTGGTACGTACATTGGGGGTCATTCCGAGTTGTTCGCTCGTTATATTTTTCTCGCAATGGAGCAATTAGTCGCTAATGCGCATGCGCAATGTACGCAGTGCGACTGCGCCAAGTAAATTTGCTATGCAGTTAGGTATTTTACTCACGGCATTACGAGGTTTTTTCTTCGTTCTGGTGATCGTAATGTGATTGACAGGAAGTGGGTGTTTCTGGGCGGAAACTGGCCGTTTTATGGGTGTGTGCGAAAAAACGCTACCGTTTCTGGGAAAAACGCGGGAGTAGCTGTAGAAACGGAGGAGTGTCTGGCCGAACGCTGGGAGTATTTGTGACGTCAAACTAGGAACGAAACTGACTGAACTGATCGCAGTTGCCGAGTAAGTGTGGAGCTACTCAGAAACTGCTAAGAAGTGTCTATTCGCAATTTTGCTAATCTTTCGTTCGCAATTTTGATAAGCTAAGATTCACTCCCAGTAGGCGGCGGCTTAGCGTGTGCAAAGCTGCTAAAAGCAGCTTGCGAGCGAACAACTCGGAATGAGGGCCATTACCTGTACCTGTATGTGGTACATGTATCACTGGAGAAAATACTTTAATGTGAAAATGAGGTATGGAGCGCACACATAGTGCGCATGTGCACAGAGCTTAATTAGTTGAAAAGGAACGTATCTGTGCTAGCATCAATCATTGCATTCTGAGGAAGTCACTGAATTTAGTCACAGGCGGGGAAAACGCATTAATGAGATCGGGGGGGGGGGGGGGGGACTACAAGCCAGCAACTGTTAAAGTCCTGCAGCGGGGAAATTACTAGGCTCTCCTCATTATACCAGCACCAGCAAGTTGAAGGGAGCAGTGAGCGTGTCACTGACAATTTGACACGGCTTACAAGCTTACAAGGAGAAACCCTGTTAACCCAGTGTATCGGACTCCACACCATGGCTTTCATTTAAGCCTATTTACCCTCAGACTCGGACAAGATCGTGCTTAAAATGATGAAGCACCTGTGGCTGGGAGCAGGGGCATAGCTATCTCACTTGGGGCCCCATAGCATGATTCCATGCATAACCCCCCCCTATAAATTGCTCAAAGATACTTTCCCCCCCCCCTGACTACTTAAAGATCCCCAGTGGCCTATCAGCAGCACTCACCATTGTGGCCGCAGTGGGCTGCTGCACTGCCGCCACATCTGCTCTCCTGCTCGGCATGGCTCCGTCCACTGTCTCTTCACAGACGCTGGGAGGAGGCGTGGCCGTGGCCCGGGGATGTCGGACATCCCTGCATACTCAGCCTCCTCCTAGCATTAGTACCCAGGGGAGGCGGAGCCGGCCGGGTAAGCAGGTGTGGCTGCAGTACAGCAGCACACTTCTTGTAATGTACAAAGATGCCAGGGCTCAGTAGCTGGGTGCAGGGGTAGGCTCCGGCCTCAGAGACCTATGGTAGCTATGCCCTTGGCTGGGAGGGTTAAGCAATTTGCGGACTCCGTGGATGGATAAAGTGTTTTATGTGACTCCTCCGCAGAGGCAGAACTCTGGGAGGCAACGGAGTCATCTGCCACCGGGCTCCTGCTCTGAAGGGGGCACCTCTCCTCTCATTCTGTGACACCATTTAATTAAGTTAATTGGGAGCTGACGCTATCTCTTCAGTGGCCAACTCCCTCACTGGTCCCTGCACCTTACATGTCATACCCTTTTTATTATACTGTAGATACACATTTTACAAATGTCATATCCAGGATTAGAAACCACGACCTAGTACACTGGAAACAGACAACTTACTGATGAAGCTATTTGTTCCTGTATAGGAAATATGAGAATTCTAACGATATGAAGTTACTGCTCTGACAATTACACATAACTTCATATACTGTAGTTAGAATTCTCATGCTTCCTGTACAGGAGCAAAGAGCTCCATCAGTAAAGTGTCTGCTGTCAGTGTAACAGATACAGTAATAACTTCTAATCCTGGGTATGACTGCTAAGAAATGTGTGATCTAAAATAAAAGACAATGAAATGTATGTATACAGTATTTTCAGTACACTCCATACACACACACTTTATATATATATATATATATATATATATATATATATATATATATATATATGGCGAGTGCTGTGGTTGAATATTTGTTTTTATATATATATATATATATATATATATATATATTACATACACATACATATATTTATCTAAAAACATAGGGTGGGGGCACCAATATTTATCTTGCCTCCGGGCAACTGGGACAAACTTACGCCACTGCTCCTCCGTGCTCTATAGATAATGCTTGTTACTAAAACTGTGCTGGCCAGTTGAAGAGCCATGTTTGCTATTTAACACAATTTCAAGCTAATACTAACCAAGTTACAAGCTGCCTTAAATATTATAGCAACTGCTTACTCCAGTGGGACTTTTTAATCTTACTGGCCTGTAATTGTGAATATATTTTTATTGTGTGTCTCCATGACATTGTTGTTTGTTTAAATATGTGATTTTAGCTACTTTTGGACATAATTAAATTGTTTAAATGCCAGCGCTTTTCTTCACTTAGTGGGTTATTTTTGTACAAGTTGATATCTACTAGGCCTCAAGAGAGAGCCAGGACAGTACAAGAGATTCAATACTGAGTAACAACCTAGTTGAAATTTCTATGAATATTGATAAAGCAAAAATATAAGAAAATATTGTTGTTGTTGTTGTTGTTGTTATTATTATTATTATTATTATTATATAATAATAATAATAATAATTACATGCTGTATGTCTCACACACACACACACACACACACACACACACACACACACGAAAGGATGTTAAGTAGGATGAGCTGGTGATGGCTGGCCTATCAAGAAACAGAAGACCATCAACAATGCCCCATTAAAGTACAGCCCATAATGAAAAGTGGTGCACAATAAATTCTAAATGGGCACGCTCACTCACCTTCATGTTGTTTATTAGAAAGGACATGCACAGTTTGACAAACCAAGCACTTCAACAACATGGACTGTGACCTCACTGTTACTAATTATTCATCACACAATATTAGCAGCAAAATGGAGAATGTGCTTCAATACAGACTAGTGTAAGGTAATGCACTGTGGTCACAAGAACAAAAATAACACCTACCTACTAAATGGGGTAAAATTAGGGGATTCTGTACTGGAAAAGGACTTAGGTGTCCTCATAGATAGCAAACTAAGCTGTAGTACCCAAAGTAGGACTGCAGCAAAGAAGGCTAATAAGATATTAGCATGCATAAAATGGGGAATTGATGCTAGGGATGAGAGTATTATACTCCCGTTATATAAATCACTTGTGAGGCCACACCTTGAATACTGTGTACAATTCTGGGCACCTTACTACAAAAAGGATATCCTGGAGCTAGAAAAGGTTCAAAGGCGGGCGACCAAACTAATTAAGGGTATGGAGACGCTGGAATACGAGGAAAGGCTTGCAAGACTAGGCATGTTTACACTGGAAAAGAGGGGATTAAGAGGGGACATGATCAACATTTACAAATATATAAGGGGACAATATACAGTTCTTGCGCATGACCTGTTTTTGGTTAGATCAACACAGAGAACTCGTGGACACTCGCTCAGGTTAAAGGAGAGGAGATTCCGCACAATACGGTGTAAAGGCTTTTTACGGTAAGGACGTGTTTGGAATTCCCTGCCTGAGGGAGTTGTAATGGCCGACTCAGTCAACACCTTTAAGAATGGGTTAGATAAATTCCTAATGGATAAGGATATCCAGGGTTACGGGGCATAGTCACGCACTATGGTTATTATAAAAAAAGAGGGGTAAAACGTAACGGCAGTCATCAATTTCAGTCAAAATTTTATACAAAATATTCGTGCATAGGAGACCACAAATAGGTTGAACTCGATGGACAATTGTCTTTTTTCAACCTTAGATACTATGTTACTATGTTAGCTCATCCCCAATGGTATCCACCATTACAGAAGAATCCTCTGTTTTGTTGTATTCAGTGGTAAAAGTCTTTCTCTTAGAAGTTTTAGTTCATTTAGTTCATGAACATCAGTTTTTCCAAATTTTTGGAAGTAGCCTCCTATGACAATCAAGGTTCCCAGTTGTGCTAAAAACTCTTTCCAAGTTCACAATGAAGACTGGGTAGCTTAAGGACACCGAGATGATTAAAACGGACTACAAATTGCTTTTTTTCTCCCAGTATTCAAAGGGACTGTGTGAGATGCTAATTTGTACATTATCATTAAAGTAACCCTCTACCATTCTATTGATGTTTGCTGTATCAAACTGAGTCATGGTATACAGTAGGTGTCAATATACATGGGCAATTCTTTCTTTTTTTCTTCAATATTTTTATTGAATCATGTAGAATGCACAATCAGAGCACAATGCATTAAAAAAAGTCTAACACAGTAAAATGACATTGAATATACAGTATATATCCAAACAAGTTACAGAGATCATAGTTTAAGGTGATGACATAGTCGAATGCATTGAGATATAGCACTGAGCCAAATAAATAACAACTACAATAATTCCAATAAAAGAATAGTTGTAATACAAATTATAGAGTTACTGGTGGATAATAAGTTTAGCCTGACCAGCTGTTATAATGTTGCTTAACTCTGGGGCACTGAGTTGACTCATCATCACACCAGTGAGTCTCTCGAAAAAGGTCAGGTTTTATACTGTCACCAACATTTGCAGGAGAAATTTAAGCAGGAGACACTGTCACGTCATGTGCCATTTCACCTAACAACTCTGTGTCAGGCAAAATTAAAGACATTACATAGAATATGCTAGGATCTAGCATGGTTCCCAATATTGCCTGATCCAATTGCAAGATATTGCAAACACTTGGTAGAATAATTGTGTTCCATCTCCTCCTTCAGCTTACCTAGTTGCTTTTCCAGTAGATTAAATAAGGTTAATAAGCCACTGTCTATTGCCTATCTCAAGGTTTGCTGTGTAAATTTGGTTGGCTTGATGCTGTTCCTCCAGTTGTTGAACCATATAATGTATAGAATTCCACTTGATTATTCATTTATCAGATTTTAAATTAATTATCAGACACTATTGAAGCCTGCACGGGTTTCAACAGAAACAAATTTTTTGTCACATAAAGGGGTTTCCCAGTCAAATTTGTTATCAAATAAAAAAATAGGTTCACAATTCATAATAGAGACCCCATAACAATGAAACTAGATTTTACATGATTGGAATATATCTATTAAGTAGACCTACTACAAACCATTTAAACAGTATAAAGGTAACAAACAAAATGTGGAAAAGGTTAAAGGCATCTAACCAATAACAATACACAGACTATTAAATATCTGCAGATGGCCATTCACTGCAGCCACATCTTGCTCCTTTTGTGGAAGATGCAGCAGTTTTCAAGTCTGTTACTTATGTCCATGACACCAGGACACCAGGGGCGTATCTACCCATTGGCCAGGATGGAACTCGCCAGGGGCGCCAGCCGAGCAGGGGGCGCCGCCTGATGGTGCCACTCTCGAACAATGGGTGGAATCCCTTAAACCGTAGTATCTGGCAATACCTGCTGTACTGAGCTGCCTGTGCATTGCCTTGGATGGAGGGCGGATGAACGCTCAGCAGGCACCACAATGCACTACAGGGGAGAAACTGAAAATAAACTACAACTCCCAGCAACCCCTGCTGTCAGAGCTCCCCGGTGGCAAGGGCTGCTGGGAGCTGTAGTTTATTTTCAGTTTCTTTACGTAGCTCCTGCCTACTGAGCGATCCTCCGCCTTCCATCCCAGGCAGCTCTGCACAGCAGGTATTGTCAGACACTACGGCTATCTGCTGGGATGTTGTGGGGTGGAAACTAGGGCTATGTGCTGTGTGACTTTGGCTATGTGCTAGGAGGGGGATGGGGACTATGGGTATGTGCTGGGAATGGGATGGGGACTATGGATATGTGCTGGGAGTGGGATGGGGACTATGGCTATGTGCTGGGAGTGGGATGGGGACTACAGCTATGTGCTGGGAGGGGGATGGGGACTATGGCTATGTGCTTGGGGAGGTGAGGAGCTATGTGCATGGGGGGACTATGGCTATCTATGCTGGCAGGGAACTATTGTTATGTGATGGTAGGGGTGGGAACTATGTATGACTGTGTTGGGAGAGGTGAAGACTACGGCTATGTGCTTGGGGGGCAACGGCTATTGCTTGGGGAGGTGGGGGCTATGGCTATGTGCTGGGAGGGGGATGGGGACTATGACTATATGACTGTGGGGGCTTATCTGGCACTGTGGGGGCATATGTGTATCTGGCACCGTGGGGGCATATCTGGCACTATGAGGGCATATCTAGCACCATGGGGGTATGTGTATCTGGCAATGTGGGGGTATATCTGGCAATGTGGGGTCATATCTGGCACTGTGGGGTCATATGTGTATCTGGCACTGTGGGGGCATATCTAACACTGTGGGGGATATCTAACACCATGGGGGCATAGGTGTATCTGGCACTGTGGGCGAATATGTGTATCTGGCACTGTTGGGGCATATGTGTATCTGGCACTGTGGGGGCATATGTGTATCTGGCACTGTGGGGGCATGTGTATATCTGGCACTGTGGGGGCATATGTGTAACTGGCACTGTGGGGGAATATGTGTATCTGGCACTATTGGGGGCATATGTGTATCTGGCACTGCACTTTTGGGGGCATATGTGTATCTGGCCCCCATTTTCATTAGCCACACCCATTTTTTGCATGCACGTACTGAAGGCACGCACACACAGTACCAAAAGGGATTTTTTTTCTACTTACACTACTATTTGATTATACTACCTGGCCTTGGGTGGCACTGCCTCCTCTGCCAGGCCATGCACTGCTGATGTCTCCTCAGTGTTATAAAAATTACTGTATGGGCATAATGTGTAAAGGGAACTTCTACTGTGTGGTCATGATATGTATAAGGGTTACTACTGTGTAGCGTAAATTGAATTAGGGGAACTATTGTATGGTCATGCCCCTTTCCCACAAGATCATGTCCCTTTTTTGCACATACTCCTTCCCTATTTCAAATATGGGGGGCGCCAGTCCCTTACTTTGCCAGGGGCGCCAAGACCCCTAGATACATCCCTGCAGGACACTTAAATATTTTACACAGCGGCATAAGGTCATCCCAGTCACCTGGAGGCAAGTTGGAGTCTGGTGCCCCCTCCGCCCCACCTTTAAAAAATGGTGTGACAACGGGCGGTGGGACAGGATCAGATTCATGATATTCACCTATCTGCAGCATGCAGAATCAGAATTTACCGGAGGTTCCTATCTCACAGTCCAGCAGCGGCGAATGCATCGTCAATTGTTTCAGTGCAGGCTGAGTAGTACCAGGCGTGAGCCACCCTGTCCCCTATTCAATTGGGGCGTGGTTCATCAAATCGACAGTGTCTAGGTCGACAATGTTTAGGTCGACCACTATAGGTCGACAGTCACTAGGTCGACATGGATGGAAGGTCGACAGGGTTTCTAGGTCGACATGTGCTAGGTCGACAGGTCTAAAGGTCGACATGAGGATTTTTATTTTTTTGTGTCGTTTTCTTCGTAGAGTGACCGGGATCCCAAATTAGTGCACCGCGTCCCCTCGCATGGCTCGCTTCGCTCGCCATGCTTTGGGCATGGTGCCTTCGCTCCGCTACAGCTTCGCTCGGCACACTTTACCGTTCCAATCGTAGTCCACGTGGATCGTTAAGTATGAAAAAATTCAAAAAAAGAAAAAAAATGTGAAAAACTCTTGTCGACCTTTAGGCCTGTCGACCTAGCACATGTCGACCTAGAAACCCTGTCGACCTTCCATCCATGTCGACCTAGTGACTGTCGACCTATAGTGGTCGACTTAAACATTGTCGACCTAGACACTGTCGATCTTCAGACCGGATCCCATTCAATTGATAGCAGGTTTCCTGAGACAGAGCCAATTAACTCTGCAGCTGAAGTGGGTGCACAGCAGAGCTCCATTGTAAGAGCAACATTTAAACTTGGAGCCCAGTGTGAATCACACAGGTTCTGCTGTACATGCAGGTACCCCTTTGGGGCTTAATGCCTGGAGGCAGATGTCTCCATTACATCTGTGAGTTACGCCTCTTATTTTACATGTTATTTTCTTAATTTCTATGTGGAGGGATTGATTTTTTTTTTTTAAACTGGCTTTATGAGCAGATTAAAGCATTTAACCATTTAACTGGCATGGTCAGATCACATGTGACCACGCCATCCCCCAGTTTTTGACGAGGAGATCTATTTGCAGATGTGCATAATATAATATTTAAACATTTAAAAAAATACTTATAAAACTATATTAGATTAAACATTTAAAAAAAACAACTATTTGAACGGTTTTAAAGGGAAAAATAGTCAGTTAAGTGGTTAAAGGATAATATAGTCTTTATTCAGAAGAAGATGCATTTTAAAGTAGAATAGGAGTTTAAACTCAATGATAAAGTTTTTCATGTCGGTAATATTGCTAAGAAAATAAGACAAGTAGGTCACATGATCGATTAACAATAGTGTGAAATTCCCTTTAAAAAAAGACCAATAACATTATTTATTACCAGTTATTTATATAGCGCACCCATATTCCGCAGCGCTCTACAGAGAACATTTGGCCATACACATAGTCTATATTCCCTATCACATGTACATGCACACACATTCACGCAAGAGTTAATTTTTTTGGGGGGATCCAATTAACCTACCAGTATATATTTGGATTGTGGGAGGAAACTGGAGTACCTGGAGGAAAGTTGGAAACCCATGGAAGTAAAAGAATATACAAACTCCACACAGTTAGAGCCATGGTGGGAATCAAACCTATGACCTCAGTGCTGTGAGGCAGTAATGCTAACCATTACACCCAGGGCCGGCGCCACCACTAGGCAGCTTTAGGCAGCTGCCTATGGGCGGCAGCGCTGGAAGGGCGGCGCTGAGTGCAACTAAAAAATAAATAAGTGACCGCATTCCTCCTCACCCCCCCTCCCTCCTGTCCCGATGACCGTGTAAGACCTGCTTTCTTCAGCGGGTCCTGAAACCGCGCAAAGAGGCCACGAAGCTGCTGCAGCCAGAGGAGGAGGCCGGGGGCGGACCTTAACCGGGGACCAGGAGCGGATGTACGTTCATTGTGCAGGTTAGTTCTGTTGGGGGCACACTAGCTGCGGTAGTGGCATGCAGCTAGGAAAGTCTCGCTTTTACGCCTTTACACATCTCCCGTGTGTCTTAAAGTTGCAGCCACGGTTGCATAAAGGGAAATGCTCCAAGTGCTGCCGCAGCACAGCCACTGAGAGCCAGGCTGAGGCACTGCAGGCAGTCTGGGGACAGGGGTAGGCTGTTGGAGCTGCTTATCGTGCTATATTTACACATACAGATGCTCGGTTGGATTGCCTGTTAAAGCTCTTTGAATAAAGGAGTGGGCGGGGCGAGTGCCGGATTATAGGCAGGACAGACAGCCAGGGCACCCCACAAACTGACCCCTCCCCAACACTGCTGCAGACATTACCCTAACTGCCGGCTCCAGTAATCTGCACAGTTGGTGAGTTCTGTTCATTAATTTAGTCCCTGTACAGAGTGGAGTGGGCGTGACTGACAATCGTAGCCCCGCCCCCTCACGGACATAATGCCGTAAATTTACGGGTGTATGATGAAGGAGGCCTAATGCCATGAAGTGTCCGTTCACCAAAAAGACCTGATGCTGGAACAGGTAGTACCCCCCCTTGCTCCAATTTTCTCACTCTTCTTGGCACTCTGTCTCTCTCTGACACTTTAGCACTCTGTCTCCTCTCCCTCTTTCTGTCCCTGACACCCTTTCTCTCTCTGACACCTTTTCGCTCTCTCTGACACCCTCTGTCTTTCTCGCTAACCCCCCATCCCTAGCACTAACTCTCTGTCCCCCCTCTCTCCCTAGCACCCGCTCTCTCTCTCTCTCTCTCTCTCTCTCTGACTTTCTCTTTCTCTCTCTCCAGTATGACACAAGTAAAACAGAATAGCTTGTTTGTACTGAATATCTGCTACTATATCTTATCTGTCCTGCTTGCAATTCACATGCAAGTATTATTTGTACAAAAACTGAATTTGTTTAATTAGTGTATTTGGATTTATATTACACATCGTTATGTATTAAACCTACATATTTCATTAAACTTTATATGGTTACTGATAAACACTTGAGTGTGTGCGTGTGTGTGTGTGTGTGTGTGTGTATGTATGTGCATATATACACACACATATATATATATATATATATAGATATACACACATACACATACATATACACATACATATACACATATATATATATATATATATATATATATACATACATATACATACACTCTCCTGGGAATGCGGCACTCCTGGTGACTTCAAAAACCACTTCAAACTGGCATGCTAAAGTGGTTTTTGAAGTCGCCAGCAGTGCCGCATTCCCAGGACAGTATGCGTTTAGGTCTATGGAGGCACCCGGCTTTATTATTGGGAGAGAAAAAAATATATATATATATATATTCTACATTTCAAAACTTTATTACTGCGTTTTCTATCACAACAAAGCAGCATGTGATGCTTGAATAGATGCCTTGCGCACGTTATCCAAACATTGCAGAGAGATGAGTCTGGGGGTTGCCCGGCTGCTCAGGGAGCACTGGGCATGCCCCAAAATGACAAAAACAGGGGAACATGTCCTGAGGCCATGCCCTCCCACCTGAAGCCATACTCCCTTTTCGGAGGTGCTCTGGAGTCCTGGTATCGATTACTGAATAGTTTGGAGGTATGATATCAGTTTGTTAGGTGCAACCTTTTCCTGTTACCTTTGCTCAGGTGAATAGTACTGTACATATTTATTGGATAGCAGCAGTGGGGGGCTCTTTGATCTCTGGCAACTGTTTTGTTATTGCTTAACTCATTTTATTTTGAACTTGAGTGAATATTCTAATCTTTCAGGGTTTTTTTTCTACAAAATAATAATTTAAATAATTTAGGCCAAATGGTTCTTATGTGCCGTCAAATTCTATGTTTCTGGTTTTTGCAGATGTGTACACCACACTACCATATAGTGCTATGGATTGTTTGAGGAAGGGGGGCCCAAATCGGTGTCATTCTTGGGGCCCCATTAGGTCTAAATCCGCCTCTGCCGGGGACGGAGATATTTCACCAACCATTGGCGGATACATTGCTTGAGCTGCTTCCCACACCCCCTTCCATGCGTGTCCCCGCCTCGGATCTCAGCCCGGCAGAGAGAACGGTGAGTAGCAGCGCAGGGACCTGCAGGCAGCGGGTTACACGCTGGTAGCACTGTACCATCGCTTCCTGGCAGCGTCAGGCGTCTGCTCTCCCTGCCCCTGTGCAGCCAGAAGTGAGCAAATACTCCCACACAGTGACCGCCGTGTGGGACTGCCCCAATGTCAACACAAGATCACCCTACTCTGTGTGTTTTATATATATATATATATATATATATATATAATGTGTGTGTATATATACACACACGCGCACACATATACATAAATGCCATATAGTCTGTGCGTCTCCATTATGAACAGGGGGCTTGGGGAACCAGTGTAGCATTGTAGGATGGGTCCAAATTACTATTTTGGGGGGAGAGGTTAGGCTGCGGGGGTGGGTGGGTTAGAGTTTGTCTGCAGGGGTGGGAGGGTTAGGCTGTGGATAGGGGGGGTTTTATATATATATATATATATACACACCTTTCCCTAATAATAACCCCTAACCTTAACCCACACTGATAAATCAACCCCTATTTCCTATCCCTAATACCGTAACCCCAAAACCCTGACCCAAGCCGATAAATGATAAATTGTGAGGTTACCTGGGGGTTAGGTATTTTGCTGCCGGGGGGACGGGGGGGGGGGGGGGGGCTGGTGGTGGGCAGTGCTGCTGACTATTTGCCTAGGGTGCCGAGGAACCATGCACCGGCCCTGATTACACCATCCGTACAACCCATAAACTGTATGCAATCATTAGAAGCCAGGGTTTGGTGGAGGTTTAGAGGTACGTATACTGTATCTAAGAAATTATTTACTTTTTTGTTTTGGGGGGTTCATAAATCTACTGCAATAACCTCACAGACTCGTTCTTTATTAATTAGGGTTACCTTTCATATGTATAGGATTTTGGTATTGAGAACGTAATCTGGATATGCGGTATCATGCTACTTTATAACATACAGTACTTTCCATTTTCCTATGTATACAGTAGGTATTATGAGTAGCAGGGAAGTAAATTTTGCATGAATCAGAGAAGAAATATGTGGATTCAATTAAACATGAAAAAAATCCTGATACAGGTTGAGTCTCCCTTATCCAAAATGCTTTGGACCAGAGGTATTTTGGATATCGGATTTTTCCGTAGTTTGGAATAATTGCATACCATAATGAAATATCATAATGAGATATCATAGTGATGGGACTTAAGTCTGATGTTTCATATACACTTTATACACACAGCCTGAAGGTAATTCTAGCCAATATTTTTAATAACTTTGTGCATTAAACAAAGTGTGTGTACATTCACACAATTCATTTATGTTTCATATACACCTTATACACACAGCCTGAAAGTCATTTAATACAATATGTTTAATAACTTTGTGTATTAAACAAAGTGTGTGTATATTGAGCTGTCAGAAAACAAAGGTTTCACTATCTAACTCTAAACACATATGATCGCACACACCGTGTTCCTTACTCACACAAGGACCCCAGTGTGTGCTATAAAGGGCGCTGGGACTGGCCAATGGAGGAGATTTTTATAATTAGTGGATGCTGCTGCACTTAGCTAATAAGGATAATCGCATTCCTTATAATGGTACCAAAGATATATACACACCCACCGGGATATAATCCCAGAAGTATACCAAGAGCGCTGCTTCCACCCCAATTTCTATATTATTATTCACTTTCACAACTTATTTTATATTCAATCTTTTTATTCAAATGGGAGTCTTCCTCTATACATACACAAATAAAAAGAATTTAATCATACACAGTGAATGCTGCAGCATACAAAATAAAAACAATACAATTTACTTCCACATTAATATTGTATCTAAAATCCTAACAGGCTTGCTAGTATCCGGATCTCAGGCTTATATTAAAAACGATTCAGCTGGATAATGTCCACATTACATTAATATGTCCCAGTAAAGTGCAAGGTATTTTTACTTTATATTCTCTCTCACATTGGACATAATTTCTGTGATCCAAAGCTGATTCAATTTATGAATAAAATAATCTTCAGATTGTCCCAAGTTTACTTGGATCCCTTTTAATTTATGTGTGCACACATTAGATTACCTTCACAGGTGTTACCATACAGACTCTTTATAATGTCACCTCCAGAAGTTGGATTCTTTGCTGTTACGGTCCTCCTTTAGCAAATGAGGCATCTATGGTCCAGTGCTTCTACTCACAGTGCTCAGGCTCCCTCCGCTGGTGATTGCCCATATTGCAATTTACACTGTGTACCAGTAGTATTGACCCCGTAATACAGCGTTCTGGAGGTAAAAGTCCCTTGACACAGTCACTTGAATACGCGTTTCTCCGCCTTGATACTCCTTCAGTGGCTTCCTCAGCTCAAATGACCCTGCTTTGCTAGATCTCCTTATATACCGTTATGATTCCGATCTCCCGCGCCGCCATGCGCATGCGCTCTCTGTCGTTCGGTCCAAGCCTCAGTTTGGATCATTTCCTTTTATCTCCTCCGGCGGCCATCTTGCCGCTTACAATCAAGCCTCGTTTCCAATACATATATGTACAAGCCTCATCCAGCAACCATTTTGCCGTTTATATTCCAGCCTCATTTCCATTTCTCATATATTCAAGCCTCCTTCCGGATACCCGTGGCCATCTTGCTATATATATTCAAGCCTCATTTTCATATCATATAAATATCTTAAACCAATACACAGCGCAGCATATATAGACGTGCACTTCATTATCATATATAAATAATTAATTATTCTCCCTTGTGCACCTCTGAAACATACTGCGCCGTAGTAAAATCACAATACCTATAAAAAAATCTCTCAATTCATACTATAACAAAACATTCTATACATCCTCCAACTCTCACTAAAAAATCATGATGATAGTAATAATAATTATGGTAATCCATATCTCCACTTATCATATCACAGGGGCTATTCTCTCCATTATTGCAGATCATAATTATTATTTCTTAATACATTCCTTTCCCCGCCCTCCCCCACCCTCCCTATATATTATTCAATTCCACTGAATCATTCAATCCATACGGCACCAGGGTCTTTAGTCTAAATATCCAGAACGCCTCTCTTTTACATAGACGTCTATACCTGTCCCCTCCCCTATTTGTTTCTGCTACTTGTTCTATAGCAGTGATATTAATATTTCCACATTTACCTTTTTCACAATTTGAATATGTCTATATAGGTGAGTATTTCCTGCCTCCTTTTCTATAATCCTTTTATGTTCCATAAATCTTATGTGGAGAATTCTAATAGTGCGCCCCACATATTGCAGTCCGCATCCGCATTCCAGCACATAGATTATAAATGTGGATTTGCAATTAAGGAAACTTTTTATCCTACACACCTCTCCAGATACCGCAGAGATAATGTGTGTGGTCTTTTTAGTGGTATGAGCACCCGTAGCACATCCTGTCCGCCCACATCTATGAAAGCCTAGAGGTATTGGTGGTAACCACATGGGTGCCATTTTCCCACCCTCTTGCACCAAATCTTTATTTTCACTTTTATTTCTATTTCGTGTCCGATCAAAAAAACTAGGGGCCAATGTTGTTTTCAAATTATCAGATTTTCTAAAGATAACTTGTTCATTCAGTTTTACATTGGAGTTCAGTGTTTCATCTAACCTAAAAATGGCAAAATTTCGTTTAATAATTTTCTTTATTTCATATGCACTGGTGTTGTATTTAAGCGTTACAAAAACTGTATACACCTGGCGCCACCGCCCACAAAGTATTAGCAGCTAGTCTCGGGGATTAAGTTCCAATTCCCCCAAATTTGATAACAGAAAAAAGAGAAAATGTGAGACAGCGCTAATTGCTTTGACGTTTTTTATATAGTTAAAACACAATTTCACAATAACACATGTAAATACCGGCCAGTATTCTTTAAAATATACATATAATCTAATTGACTACTAAGAAAATCAATATAACTTATCCCTTTAAGGAACTGCTGAATATAATAATGCTGCAATGTTATATTGCGGAGGTATCACTCTATCCTTTCTGGAGGCAAATGGATCGATGAAATTTGCAAATTAAAGTCCCACTGTGGATAATTCCAACACAGTTCTTTATGGGTACAACATGCACCTCTGCCAATCAATTCAAAGATGGTATGCAGTTCTTATTGCGTGCCAAACCAGGGTAGGATATTTGCCGTGTTGGTAAAAAGCAAATCCTACCAGCACTTGAATGACACCAAATGAGCTGTTGGTTGGTATGTAAACAGTTCTTTTAGGTGCACCATGCAAAGCACCAATTACCTCTCACAGCTGCTCCTCTCACTTGTGGCTCTGCCTGTGTTCTCAGGCTGCAGTGTGGAGTCCGTTGTATTCCCCCTTAGCACTGGGGTGTTGTATTGAATATGCGCCGGCCGGCTAGCAGACAATTCTGCAAAAGTGGCAGTGTATCTCTCCCGGATGTCCTGCTCGTGACAAACGCGTTTCTCCGCCTCCTAATTAGCATCGGCGGCTTCCTCAGTGTCAGTGACAGAATTGTCTGCTAGCCGGCCGGCGCATATTCAATACAACACCCCAGTGCTAAGGGGGAATACAACGGACTCCACACTGCAGCCTGAGAACACAGGCAGAGCCACAAGTGAGAGGAGCAGCTGTGAGAGGTAATTGGTGCTTTGCATGGTGCACCTAAAAGAACTGTTTACATACCAACCAACAGCTCATTTGGTGTCATTCAAGTGCTGGTAGGATTTGCTTTTTACCAACACTGCAAATATCCTACCCTGGTTTGGCACGCAATAAGAACTGCATACCATCTTTGAATTGATTGGTAGAGGTGCATGTTGTACCCATAAAGAACTGTGTTGGAATTATCCACAGTGGGACTTTAATTTGCAAATTTCATCGATCCATTTGCCTCCAGAAAGGATAGAGTGATACCTCCGCAATATAACATTGCAGCATTATTATATTCAGCAGTTCCTTAAAGGGATAAGTTATATTGATTTTCTTAGTAGTCAATTAGATTATATGTATATTTTAAAGAATACTGGCCGGTATTTACATGTGTTATTGTGAAATTGTGTTTTAACTATATAAAAAACGTCAAAGCAATTAGCGCTGTCTCACATTTTCTCTTTTTTTTGGTGTTGTATTTAGTCACAAACATAGATGTCCTATCCCTTCCTGTTTCCTCATACCTTTTTGTCCTACTCCAAGTATCTTCTAGCAGTGTATCCCGTTCAATATTATCCACTTCCCTAATGGCCTTTTCTAATATATTTTTAGGATAATCCTGAGAGATTATCTCTCATATACCCGACCCATATATAGATTTAATTTGTTTCCGGGCAGCTCCCTCAGTGGAGCAATTCCTCTTCACTCTGAGGAATTGGCCCTTAGGTATGTTCTCCTTCCACTTTTGAAGATGACTACTTTTGTAGTGGAGATATCTACTCTGGTCGACTTCTTTTACAAAAGTCTCCGTCATTATCATGTCATTCTCAACCTTTAGTGCAATATCTAAAAAAGTCATCTCTGTATGGTGACAGTGTCCAATAAATTGTAGACCGAACTTAAAAGTCGTTCAGACTTTAACAAAGGATTCTGCTGATTCTGTGCTCCCCTCCCAAACAAAAAATAATTTGTCAATGAAACGGCCATAAAGGACCAGGCCCGCCCCCGCCCCCCCCCCCAAATGTGCCGCTCCTCGAAGCGACCCATAAAGAGGTTCGCGAAGCTGGGGGCGAACCTGGTCCCCATGGCCGTTCCCTTGACCTGTAGATAATACTGACGATCAAAAAGAAAATAATTGTGCTTTAATATAAATCTAATCCCTTCAATTATGAACCACTTTAGTTCATTCGTGATTATGGGATCTTCTGAGAGATATAATTCAACAGCATCTATCCCCAATTGGTGCTCAATATTCGAATATAGTGACACGACATCACACGTGATAAAACAGTAACTGGGCCTCCACCTTACCGTCTTTATTAGATTTAAAAAATGTGTGGTGTCCTTTATATGTGATTTTAATTTTTCCACATACCCCTGTAAGTGACTATCTACAAAGAATGACAAATTACTAGTTATTGACCCAATTCCCGCAATTATGGGTCGACCCGGTGGATTAATTAAAGTTTTATGCACTTTAGGCAAAAAATAATATATGGGAACCACAGGATAATCACAATATAGGAAACCTAATGTTTCCTTCGAGATGGCCCCCCTCTTCCATGCTTGATTCAATATGGTCTTAAATTCTACCTGAATCCTGGCGGTGGGATTGCATGTCATCCTTGAATATAGGAGATCATCATTTAGTTGTCTATTTGCCTCCGCCAAATATGCAACTGTGTCCATGACCACAATCCCACCGCCTTTGTCAGCTGGTTTGATTGTCAGCGAGGGATCTTCACTCAGTTCTTTTAAAGCCATCCTCTCCTTCTTACTCAGATTATCCTTAAGGGGTTGTTTTTCAGTCTTACTACACATGATTCTAAACTGCTCCATAGTTGATTTGTAAAAACTCTCAATATACGGGCCACGATATGCAAGTGGATAGAACTCTGATTTATTTTTAAACCTATCTAACTCTCACATAAAAAATTCCATATTTCAGAATATTCCGTATTTCAGAGTATTTTAATATGGGATATTCAACCTGTATACAGTAATTCAGCTCCTATCACATCAGAACACTGATTTGTTACAATTGTGATATTTGCTGCAGGAATTAAAACAATGCCATTTTTTTTAAGTCAAAATCATCATAGATTTGCCCTTAAATAAATTATTGTTTGAAATTCAAATGCAAAAGGTACATAAAATCATCTTATACCCCTTTTTACACCAAATGAGGCGGGTCGCACCTGGGAGCCTGACACGGGAGCATCCCGGGTGCGAACCACCTCAGGCCCCTCTAGGCATATTGCCGGGTTGGTGATGTCAGCGGTGACACGGCGAGGTCGGAGCTTAGAAATCACATGATCTCCAAGTGCCGCCCGTACATACACTTAAAAGGGAAACAGGTCGATGCTACCTGGCTCCCATTTACACAGCACAACGAGCCGGGTTGAACCCTGCAAGCTACCCAAATTGGAATACCGGCTCACTCGTCCCGGATTATTCCAACTGGGCCCTATTACACCTGTCAATAGCAGCTGGTAAAGGGGTTGGTTATTCCCCTAGGTGTATAAATATATAAAGAAAAAGCAATATAAACCAGCGCTGGCTGTATTAAGAAAAATACACAATAAAATATAAAAATATTCACAGGACGGTAGGTATTTAAAATGAATTAATATATTTAATACAAATGAAAAATAAAAACAAATAATGTCACAGTGCTAATTAGCAAGTTATGGTCATTAAAAGAATTAAACATTCATATGGCTCCTAGTAAAGTAGTATCATACCCTGGCTAGGACACTCTCTGGAATCCTTTCGTATGAAGTTGTCAGAGGTAAGTACAATGCAACCGATGGAGTCTTTGGTAGTGTCCCCAATTTGTTTCAGCAATGTGCAGTAGCTTGGCATAGGGGATGGCCCCGGTTCCTCTGAAAAAACTTTGTAATACAAAGAGTGATGTAGTCCAATAAATTCCGGGGTAGACAATGATTGGAGTCCAAATTATAGTGTCTGTATCCTCTGCGCCAGTGGTTCTCAAACTCGGTCCTCAGGACCCCACACACACAGTGCATGTTTTGCAGGTAACCCAGCAGGGGCACAGGTGTATTAATTAATCACTGACACATTTTAAAAGGTCCACAGGTGGAGTTAATTATGTCACTTGTGATTCTGTGAGGAGACTTGCAAAACATGCACCGTGTGGGGTCCTGAGGACCGAGTTTGAGAACCTATGCTCTACGCTATAAATTAACTGTTCATTACATTTCCCTCATTGGGGGTAATTCTGAGCTGATCTTAGCAGGAACTTTGTTAGCAGTTGGGCAAAACCATGGGCACTGCAGGGGAGGCAGATATAACATGTTCAGAGAGTTAGATTTGGGTGGGTTATTTTGTTTCTGTGCAGGGTAAATACTGGCTGCTTTATTTTTACACTGCCATTTATATTGCAGTTTGAACACACCACACCCAAATCTAACTCTCTCTGCACATGTTATATCTACCTCCCCTGCAGTGCACATGGTTTTGCCTAACAAAGTTCCTGCTGCGATCAACTCAGAATTACCCCCATTGTCTCTAAGAAGATGGGAAGATTTAAACGTGGGGTAAAATGGGAATGCGTCAAATGTAGTTTCTAAAATAAGAATAAAGACAAAGAAATTGCAGACATATTAAATTTTATTCATGTATTAGAAAACAAGCACAAAGCTTCCTTAGATAATAATACTTTAATCCAATTAGGGAGTTTAAGAAATAGATTAACGCTACTCATACAGTCCAATGCTGAGAATTTTTTTTTACAGCTGGTAAGCAAAGACTTTATGACAGTAATAAGCACTGGAAGGTGTTAACAATGTCACTGAAGGCAAAAGTATGGATTCATACATACCCAGGATAAGATATTATCATAACGTTATTCATATACTTTAAAGATTTCTATAATTTATTGAAGGAATATTATGAATCCATCAATAATCTTCAGAAGATTGCTTTGCACCCACTAAGATCAGATATATACTATTACTTTTCAACCTTACAATTACATTTCATAAATCAAGTTCAGTCTGACAAACATAACAGGCCCCTCCTAATATGCCAGAAAGAAGAAGCCATTAAACACACGCTGGGTAGGCACAGCACAGAATATGATGGATTCAGTTTACAATTCTATTCAACCTTTAAGAATAGTTTGGTTTCTCTAACCACAACAGAGTTAAATGAGTTGACTTGTATAATTCAGAATTACCCCCGTATTGCAGAATTCCCTGAGACTATGGGGTCTATTTAGTAAGCCTTGGAGAGAGATAAAGTACCAGCTAATCCGTTCCTAACTGACAAATAGGATAGGAGTTTTGCGCTAGTTCTGATCATACAGTCTGATATGGAGAAAAAAAACACCATTAGAAATATATGTATGCTATAAATATAAGAACTAGCGCAAAACTCCTATTCTATTTGTCTTTTTCGTACATTGGCTACAGTGCTGCAATTATGGTGGTACGGGGCGATAAGGAGTACCACTAAGAAATTCCCAGCCGGTACGCCGTACCGCCGGGCCGTCCACCATACCTGCCTCCTGCTGACTGCTATGTGAGGGGAGGAGAGCGCGGCGCCTCTCCTGCCCCTCAATTCTCTGGGATGTCCGGCGGTCTCCGGCGGCAGCGGGGTAAATCTCATAAGGCACCGGTTTGCTAGCCAATCAGAGCTTGTGGACCGGCAGCCACTGCTCCTGATTGGCTGCCAGTCCGCGAGCTCTGATTGGCTAATGAACCGGTGCCTCATTTGAGATACCCACCGCCAGAGCTGCAGAGACCGGACTTTACGAGCATTGAGGGGCAGGAGAAGCGCTGCGCTGTGCTCTCCTCCCCTCACACAGGACAGCAGAAACAAGAGGCAGCAGTAAGCAGGGGGGGGGGGGGGGGGGGCACTGTATATCTGGCACTGTGGGGGCATTTATAATCTGTAACTGTGGGGGCATTTGTGTATCTGGCACTGTGGGGGCATTTTTGTATCTGGCATTGTGGGGGCAATGTATATCTGGCACTGTGGAGGCATTTGTGTATCTGGCACTGTGGGGGCATTTGTATATCTGGCACTGTGGGGCAATGTATATCTGGCATGGTGGGGCATTTGTGTATCTGGCACTGTGGGGCAATGTATATCTGGCACTTTGGGCGCATTTGTGTATCTGGCACTGTGGGGGCATTTATAATCTGGCACTGTGGGGGCAATGTATAGCTGGCACTGTGGGGGCATTTGTGCATCTGGCACTGTGGGGGCATTTGTATATCTGGCACTGTGGGGCAATGTATATCTGGCACTGTGGGGGCATTTGTATATCTGGCACTGTGGAGCAATGTATATCTGACACTGTGGGGGCATTTGTGTATCTGCCACTGTGGGGCAATGTATATCTGGCACTGTGGGGGCATTTGTGTATCTGGCACTGTGGAGGCATTTGTGTATCTGGCACTGTGGAGGCATTTGTATATCTGGCACTCGGGCATTTGTGTATCTGGAACTCTTGGGCAATGTGTATCTGGCACTCTGGGGCAATGTATGTCTGGCATTATTGGGGTTATATGTGTATCTGTCCCCCCATATGTGTACCATGCCCCCATTTTTATTGGCCACACCCTATGTGGCATGTGGCCATGCCCATTTTTGGCGCACGTGCCTTAGGCACATGCACACAGTACCTATAAGACATTCGAATGTATGTATTTATTATATGGGCACAAGAATATATGTAGAGTTTTAACTGCTGAGGTTTTATATCTCGGTATTTATACTATAGTCTAATTCTTAGAAATTCATTAGTGCCTGGTCATCTCTTCTAATCAATTCCTGACTACCATGTTAACAGCTGTGTTTGAAAAATTGCAGTTACAGATGGAGCCACGCTCTTCTAGTGCAGTTCCATTGCAAACGCTACAGGAGTGCACACAGAGATACTCCCATTGTAGTGAATAGTGCGCCTTCGCATCTCATTCACAGCGTTCGGCAGAACACGGCGGGCACGCTGGGGTGCAAACAGAGCCACAATTAGCATGGCTCCATCTGTAAGAGCTGGTTGGTTGGTAATTTATCTTCCATCCTCTTTATCTCTGTCCAAAGTGTAGTAAATAGGCCCCTACTGTATATTACTAAACCTCAGTAAGTCCCAGTGAAAATAAAGTCAAATAGAAACTTACTGTAGGAGTTGATGCATATAGCAGTGAAAAGACTGAAGAAGTGGACCAGTGAAATAGTTGCCTATAGCAACCAATCAGCTTTGAGGAAGCATTTTATAAAATGATAGGTAGATACTGTTTGGTTGCTATGGACAGCTTTTCCACTGGTCCACTGGTCCACTTCTCCACTCGGTTCTCTGCTTGATACACCATACCCCGTATTTCCTTATTGAATTCTGTTTATAAATGAAATGCTAAAATTCTAGCAAATAGAATGAATCCTTAATTGTTATATCATATAATGCAGATTACTGAGAATCGACAGACAATACAAGAAGGATGAACAATGTTAATTGACTATGTTAATAAATAATGTTTCTACATGTTGTTAGGGATGAACACAGAAAAGTATTTCATAGGATTAATTGAACATCTCCTCGTAAGGTTTTGAATAAACTTGTTTTTTCTCCTAGGTATGTTGTAATCAGGGTCGGACTGGCTCACAGGGGTACCAAGGAAACAACCAGTAGGCCCCACTGCCTGAGGGCCCACTCCTTCCTCTAGGGATCAGGTCCAGACTGTGCACTTGTATTATACATGGTAGATATGTTGCATTACACTGCGCTAAACTATTGTGTTTTTCAAGCCTCTGTGGAGGCTGACCAGTGGCGTCACTAGGGTTGGTGTCACCCGGTGTGGTAACTGATGGTGTCACCCCTCCATGGACCATACCGCGCGTGCTCACAAAGTAAGATGAAATCGCATCCAACTTATGCGAACACCTCTGCCTGATTTGACAGGCAGAGGAGTCCACGGGGCGGCGACACAGCATTGTGGGCTTATCGACTCAGCATTGCGGGGGAATGTCGTCATAAATGGAGATGGGTTCGGGGCAGCCGTGTGACGTCACATGCAGACTGCAGAGATAGCAGTTGCAGTTTTGTTATTTTGGCAAAACTACAACTGAAGCTTAATAAGGCAACTAAGTCAGTATACAAATACACACGGAAAAACATCGGGAGCGAAAAACTGCTGCTTTCATACTTTTGGTGGGCTATCCAATTAGGTCACCTGAAGTACAAAAAGTAAATTTTCTCCCAAAAACACACAGGTTCAGTGAAACCTGTGTGTTTTCAACAACCCTGCTTTCGGACAAAAACTGAGCTGTTTTCAGGGATTTTGGTTCGCCTGCCTGAGGCAGGTGAAACAAATCCCCAATAAACTGCGGCTCGTGACTGCTTATTGGGGTTTATTGAATAGCCCCCAGCAACGCAAATACCTGTGGTCAATGATCGCAGGTACTTCAATACCGGCCTTACTTGCATTCCCCCAATTAAGGAAAAAAAAAAAAAAAAAAAAAATATATATATATATATATATATATATATATATATTCCACATGCGCGGCACTCCTGGGCCTGGTGACTAAATAAACATCTTTTAACAAAGGCAACATTTCTGCGCCCTTTAATGTGTGACACTTTTGTCAGGTCAGCTGGGAGAGCTGGATCATGCTGTTTTGTCATATTGGGAGAGCTGGATCATGCATATGTATACAGTGGCGTAAGTTCATCCTGATCGCCCGGAGGCAAGATGGCGTTTGGTGCCCCCTCCTCCCACCAAGTAGTCAGGTGCCATATGGTGGGCGATACTGGCGGTGTTCTCTGGGGCGTTTTTTATAGCCCTAAGTGGGGTGAATTTTGTGGAGACTGAATAGAGCTGGATAAAGACCCCCACAGGACCCTAGGACATATACCAACTCTGAGTGCCATATAAATGTATATATAAATACATACACATACAGCTCTCCCCACTCACACAGATTCCCCCACAGTATAGCTATCGCCACTTGCACAAATCTATACGTACACCACAGGGGGGAGATGCTCCGGACATTCCCCCCTCCGCCGCATTATGGTTGGTCTACCCCCCCACCCAGGACATAGTCTGCTTACCTGGGCGGCCCAGGTGAGCAGTCTTATGTCCAGAGCAAGGGGTGTGTGTAGGTAGTCTGATACCCAGCGGATGGTGGAAGTCTGAAGCAGTACCCCTGTGTCGGCGTCTGCACACGCCTATGATTTTGTGTGTGTATATATATATATATATATATATATATATAACACACACACACAAACACACACAGACACAGGCCGTCCCACCCACAAGAACCCCCCTCCCATAGCTTTCACTTAATAGAATGCTATTCTTTCGAGTATTTTTTTTATTGATATTATGCAAAAACAACATATCAGCTTAATGTATATATATATATATATATATATATATATATATAATAGAAACGAATAGCAATGCTTGCAGGCATCAACAACTGGCAATAAACTGTATAAGAACAGGTAAATCTGGACTGTAATATCAACAATGCTATTCTTCATTGTTTCATAACGCAGTACCTGTTCTGCTGCTGCTCCCCCTGCCACATACAGCCGCGTCAGCCTCCTCTCATCCCGCACGCCACACTGTCTGCCGGCCGGCTCCTCAGTAGGCTCTGGGTTGCGGTCGTATATTACTGACGTCCGCGACCATGGCCATCAGACAGCCACCTCAGCCTCCTCTCATCCCACATGCCGCACTATCTGCCAGCAGGCACCTCAGTATCCTCTGGGTCGCGGTCAGCTGTTACTGATGTACGCGACCAGAGTCCGCAAAAAAGGTCACCAGGTCGCAAAGGAGGAGCACCCGCTCTGCGGCTACATACTTAAACTGCAGGAACAGAAGGGCACAGAACGGGGGACAACGGAGGCAGTGCCCCCTTCAGGGCTGGAGCCCGGCAGCAACAGACTCCGTTGTCACCGGTAGTTCCACCCCTGTATGTATATGTATATATATATGTTATTAAGTGTGCGCCATGGTCTGAAAAAGGGGGCATGGATGCTGAAAAGGGGGAGTGCCTTTAAGTGTAGTGTACCACACCATATACCCCTTATACACATTGTGCACCACAATAGTAAGACCCCTTAAACTATCTAGTACTGGTGCTACTAACACATTATGCCACATGAAATGAGCCAAAATTCACATTATGCCACATGGAATGAGCCAAAATTCACACAGAATGAGCCAAAATTCACATTATGCCACATGGAATGAGCCATAATTCACATGGAATGAGCCAAAATTCACATTATGCCACATGGAATGAGCCAAAATTCTCATTTTTCCACATAGTATGAATGAGCCAAATTCACATTATGCCACACGGAATGAGCAAAATTCACATTATGCCACAAGGAATGAGCCAAATTCACATTATGCCAGACGGAATGAGCCAAAATTGACATTATGCCACACGGAATGAGCCAAAATTCACATTCTGCCGCAATTCAGGGACAGGGAGAGTGACAGAAGGGACAGGGAGATGGACAGCAGGGGCATAGGGACAGTGACAACAGGGACAGGGAGAGTGACAACAGGGACATAGGGACAGGGAGATTGACAGCAGGGACAGAGGGACAGTGACAGCAGGGTCATAGGGACAGTGAGTGTGACAGAGGGGCATAGGGACAGGGAGAGTGACAGAGAGAGGGACAGCAACGACATACAGAAGGGAGAAAGAAAGGCAGCAGTGTAAAATTTTCTAATCAGCAGCGGCGGTGCGGAGGAGGCTGTGATTGGCAGTGTGGAGGATGAGGAGGTTGTGGTCAGCAGCGATGCAGAGTTGGCTGTGGTCGGCGCAGGATGAGGAGGCTGTGGTCAGAAGTGCGGAGGCTGCGGGCGGTGGTGCGAAGGAGACAGCGTGCAGCGCCCTTTGGCGCGGCTCTGGTCCGTCTATGACCGCCACTATATCAAATCTGCCACGGACCGACAGCCAATCAGGAGCGCCCGCTCCTGATTGGCTACCAGTCACAATAGCGCTGAATTTGAAATGCTGCAGGGGGGTCTCAGTCAGAGCTCGGAGTAGTGGTATGCCATACCAGTGTATACCGGCCCACTTTGAGCAGTGTGTATATATATATATACATATATATATATATATATATATATATATATAGTCGAGTGCTGTCCACTGCAGTGTGCAGTGTTACCAGAGAGGGAGGAACTGGCTGTACTGCAGTGGAGTGACTGTGCGGACCTCATTGTCTTCTACTTCCCCGACTGGCTCCCTCATACCCACCAATAATTAACCCCTGCATCATCAATTACATTTACTGTATATTAATTAAGCTGATGGATCTAATCAAAAGAACTCATTCCTAACCTCAAATAAAATCATTAAACAATTCATCTTATCTAAATGACATTAATCCCCATCACCCTTATAACAAAACCCACGTAGCTTGCCTTTCCCCTTATGCTTATTAACTATCTGAACTGTGAGAATCCCACCCTCCACCCCAGTTCCACTTAAACAGAACCACTGGGTAAGAGGTGGGGAGCCCCTGCACAGGCACAGCTGACTGGTTCCCTTCTTGAATTGGGGGAGGTGTGAGCGAACCATTTACAATCATTCCTGTTCTGCTGTGCCTGTAGTCGATCATGATGGACAGGGTCAGGCCGTCAGGGTAAAGGTTTACATGGGTGGTGGAGGTGGGAAGGGAGCCCATGTGCTGCAGCTGAAGATGTAGAGGAGGGAGCAGAGTCCAGGTGCCCTCGCAGCGCAGGCTTCATTACAGCACATGACATGTCAGTCATGTGATTGTCAGTGCTCCTGTGTCCAGCCTGAATCGAACAAGGAAGCAGAGACAAAGTGCAGCGCTAGGGATGGCTGTTGCTGGTAAGACCTGCAACTGCCAGTATCACATACAGACATCCTTGAGTGTTGGTGCCGCTGCGGATGTGGATGAGATGGGGGGTGCGGGTGTGCAGCTCTTTTTGGTGTCACCCCATTGAAGGGAGACACCTGGGTGCGGGCCGCACCCCCCGCACCCCCCTAATGACGCCACTGAGGCTGACCACACCCCCTTTGTAGGCTGGCCAAACCCCTAAGTATTGGCCCTTATAACTGCATTCCCCCGATGGTCCCTTCATGCCCCACTCCGACACTGGTTGTAATGTAAAAGCCCCACAATCATGTCTCACAGCCACAACAATCTGTAAACTAGCAATTTCTAACAGACCTTTGAAAAAGTCACGTGATCATGATGAAAAGCGTTGGAGTTTTCTTTACCACCTTTTCACTGATTCAGTTGTGAAAACAGGAGCAAGGATCTCCAGCCTCTTCTGATTACCAGCAGTGCTTACCTCTAAATATAGAAACATAGAATATGACTGCAGATACTATAAGAAGCACTTGGCCTGTCCAGTCTGTCCATGTACATACACAAACTTACAAGCACGGGGAGAATATATAAACTCCACACAGTTAGGGCCTTGGTGGGAATCGAACCCATGACCTCAGTGCTGTGAGTCAGTAATGCTAACCATCCATCTTGCCATTACGTAGGTTTTCTAAGCCAAAGCTCATTATTGCACTGCCTGCTTGCTGACTGTTAAGCACTCCCTTTGAATATCAGGTTTATGGTGACCTTACGCCTTCATCTGCTCATTTACATTGACTTACAGTTACATTGAGCATGTGTCACCAGTGGCTGTGAATGGATCACTCTCCACCTTGTGGGTACCAATAATTACACCTGGCAGTTGGCTTCTGATAGTTTATCATTTATCCATAGTTCGGGTGTGGTTCAACATGCATTAGGTCGACATGGTCATTAAGTCGAAAAAGGTCTACATTAGTTTTTTTTACTGTTTTTGGTGTCATTTTCTTTGAAAAGTGACGGGTAACCCCAATTAGTGCACCGCATTCGCTCGCCATGCTTCGGGCAAGGTGCCTCGCTCCGCTACTGCTGCGCTCAGCACAGGTTACCATTCCCAATCGTAGTCCACATGGATCGTTAAGTATGAAAAAGGTAAAAAAAGGAAAAAATTGTGACAAACTCATGTCGACCTTTTTGCATGTCGACCTAGTACATGTCGACCTAATGACCATGTCGACCTAGTGACCATGTCTACCTAATGCATGTCGACCTTCAGTGGTCGACCCAATGTATGTCGACCTAATGCTTGTCGACCTAACGACCGCCATCCCCATAGTTCACCACACCTACTTGTCACATGATACTCCAGGTGACGCTCAGACTAGTTTCTCAGGAAAACAGCTGTGCCTCAGGCTGCTCATAGAGAGGTAAACCAGTAATTGTTATTTATAAGGCTAAACCTATACTGGATGTCGGCATTAATTTATTTTAGAGGCATTGACCAGTTTCAGACACTACCTTTTCTGTGCATTATTAGACTTGGTATTTACTTTATTGGAGTGATTACTGTGTGATTTTAGGATTTTCATATCAAAGGAGCACTCAGTTCACATATATTGGAAAAAAAATGTTTGATCCTCCACCTTTTATAAAGGTTACACTGATTGTTGAATGTTATGCAGGGTTGGTTATGGGTTCCAAAAGTCAGGATGCAGCCAGTAAGAATCAGGGACGTGCGGTGAGCTAAATAGCTCAGGAGGCACTGGCTAGCACCAGACCAAGATTTACACACATTATATGAGCCAAAGGGTACATCTGGGCATTATACACAGGTGCAGTAGTATAAACGCCTGGAAATTTGGTGAGTTTTGATCAGAGATGTTCAGAAAAGATAGATAAGTGGGGCACTGCCTTACCTGCCATAGACTTTTTACTCCAGAGTTTTGGTTATAAAAAGGATTAGAATAATGCAAATAAGATATTTCAAACATATTCTTTGTATTTTTCATATCCTTTATACAGTCAAAACTCTGGCACAAACGTTAGTATGACAGGAAAGGCTCTGCCTCACCTGCCTCACCCCACCGCACGTCACTGGTCAGAATTCTGACAGTGGCATCCCATCCATCAGCATCCCTACTCATGTTAGTAAGTCTGCTAACCCTTTTGCTTACCCCCCCCCTAACTCTGTGTACCTGCAGCCTAACCCTACCCCTCTACAGAAATAACAATCTAACTCAATTGTACTCCTGAAAATCAACTTTATTGTTAATCAAAAGACCACGTTAAGTCATATTTAATGCTCACTGTCTGCTCTAATAACCAATATTTTAGATTTTGTTAATAAAGCCCTTAGACTCTGCTATATTAAACTATTTTCCCTCAGTATCATTTAAATGTAGGCTTAGCAAATGTTTCATACAAGAAGATTATACTACAATCTGCACATGATTTTGTAAAATTATTGGTTTTCAGCATATTGTAAACTGCTTCTTTGCCGATATTAAAATTTACCTCACTTCCCTGGATCTCTCCCCCTCTGACCTCGCCTTGTCTCCTCCTGTCTGTCATTAGGGCTGGACTGGGGCCAGAATTTGGCCCTGGCATTCTCGTGCGCGCCACAGGCATGCCCGCTCGACCCGGGGTCGCATGTACATGACGGATGGGGGCGCATTGGGGTGTGCCGTGAGTTAGGAAGTGTGGACTTGCGGCATGTCCCCATATTTTTTAAAGTGCACAATACGGGCGGGGGTGCACGGACAAGGTGCATTGGTGCATGCCATGTCCCGCATTACAAACAGGTACTTTCGTTGATGGTGCCACAAGCAAAGAGCTGGGTGCTGCGCTTGCCATCTCGGCTTCTCTGTGACCGAACCAGCCCATCTGACCATCAGCCCTTCTGGCATTTACCAGAATTGCCAGATGGGCAATCCGGCCATGTCTGTCTGTCATCTCATCCTAGATGGCAAAAATATTCCTGAAACTCGATGTTTCAAAAACTGAGCTCATTGTTTTTTTTCCCAGTCAAGCTGCCCCTACCCTCTTACTCTCTGTTCACAACATCTCACTCTTCTCCATTCCTCAAGTTAAATGTCTTGGTGCCCTCTGCACTTTTACTCTCTACCCACATGCTGTGTCTTACACAATCTTGCTGTTTCCATCTCTGCAATATTTCCACGTTCTATTGTATGCTCATGTCTGCTGGCACATTCATTTTCTTCTCTCATCGCTGTGGTGGCCCTTTATGCCAGACAATCCACTGGCTCCCTACAACACTCACAATTAAATCAAACTTCTTTCTCTCATCTACAATGCACTCAAACTCACAACTCCTCCCTCAATCTCCTACTTTAATCTCATCCCTTCCCCTGAAGAAAGTACTATAAAGTTTCCTGAAACATCAAATAACTTTTTTGTCTAGTGGCAAGAATATTCCTAGATTCATTAAAGTAAAAAATGAAGGGGAACAAAATCAATGGAAAAACTCTATTTTCAACATGCTACAAATCGCCATACCTGTTTTTTGCCCTTTAAAATGTAAATTATCAATTAAACTGTTGTTTTGCCAACTGTTAGGAAACCCCACTGCAAAAATCAGGTTGTTATGAAAGGATACTTGCAATTTGAGCTATCTTAAAAAACATTAATGCTTTAATTGTTAAATAGGCATTCACAAAGGGGTCAAATCAGATTCACACAAAAGTTGATCACATTGGTGCTGATTAGAGATGTGTGGAGGACACTTTTCAGATTTTGTGTTTTGGATTTGGTAATATAAAGCCAGTTTGTGCACGGGCCACCAAATTGCCTCTTTTTCCTGCCAGTATACATACGGACTGTCTAACTTGACTACTTGGATGCTGTCACTGATATAATCCTCCACCATTCTTTCAATGGTGACAGAATCATATGCAGTGACAGTAGACATGTCAGTAATCGTTGGCAGGTCCTTCAGTCCAGACCAGATGCCAGCACTCGCTCCTGACTCCCCTGCATCACCGCCAGCAGGTGGGCTAGGAAATCTTATCTTTTTCCTTGCAGCCCCAGTTGCGGGAGAAAATGAAGGAGGAGCTGTTGACGGGTCACGTTCCGCTTGAGTTGACAATTTTCTCAGCAGCAGGTCTTTGCACCTCTGCACACTTGCGTCTGCCGAAAAGAGAGATACAATATAGGCTTTAAACCTAGGATCGAGCACGGTGGCCAAAATGTAGTGCTCTGATTGTAACAGATTGACCACCTTTGAATCCTGGCAAAGCGAATGAAGGTCTCCATCCACATGTCCTACATACTTATCGGAATTGCTCCGTCTTAGCTCCTCCTTCAATTTCTCCAGCTGCTTCTGCAAAAGCCTGATAAGGGGAAAGCTGGCAGTGTCTGAACTGACTTCACGTGTGGCAAGTTCAAAGGGTTGGAGAACCTTGCTCAACACGGAAATCATTCTCCACTCTGCTTGAGTCAGGTGCATTCCCCCTCCATTGCCTATATCATAGTTGGATGTATAGGCTTGACTGGCCTTTTTCTGCTCCTCCATCCTCTGAAGCATATAGAGTGTTGAATTCCACCTCGTTCCCACCTCTTGCTTCAGGTGATTGCAGAGCAGGTTCAGGAGTATTTGCTGGCACTCCAGTCTACGGCACGCAGTCGCTGAATGTCAAAAGTGGCCCACACTCAGCATCTCCTGCACGCCAAAAATTCTTCACCACCAAATTAATTGTATGTGCAAAACATGGGACATGCTGGAATTTGCCCAGATGTAATGCACGCACAATATTGGTGGCATTGTCAGATATCACATTACCCCTGGAGAGTGGGGTAAGCCATTGTGCGATGATGTCCCTCAGTTTCCATAGGAGGTTGTCAGCGGTGTGCCTCTTATGGAATCCAGTGATACAGCATAGACTGCCTAAGAATGAGTTGGTGTTTGTCATGAGTCACAGCAGTGGCTCACTCTTGTTTGCATTCTGTTCATGTATTTTATGTTATATTTCTGTTTGCATGTCAGGTTTTCTCATGTACTTGTTTAGAGTACTGTTGTGGGCCGCCTTTGGTGAGCCTGTGTAACTGCAGCCTGTTTCCTATGTATGTGGCCTGTGGTGTCTCACCTGTCAGTTAATTAGGCCATTACCTTGTGCTTGGCTTCCAGCCATCATGATTGGGGCATGTTTCCTTTATTATCCTGCCTGCCCTGCACCTGGAGCCAGTGATAATAATACTAATAATAATAATAATAATAATAATTTTATTTATATAGTGCTCCTTCTCCAATAGGACTCAAGGCGCTTAACAGATATAGTACATAGCATAATATAGTACAGAAAATAATGAAGTACATTTTCATAATATACAGAAGCATGAAGATACTAAAAGGGACATTATGGAAATGCTTGAGTAAACAGGAAAGTCTTGAGTTTACTTTTGAAGGATTCTATAGTTGTGGCCTCTCGCACTGTGCGGGGATGTGAGTTCCATAGAGTCGGAGCCGCATGACTAAAAGCTCGAACCCCAGATGAGTTACGGGAGATTCTAGGTACTGCTAAAAGTCTTTCATCTACAGATCGCAGTGATCGAGTGGGGCAGTATGGGGTCAGAAGCTGCTTCAGGTATCTTGGGCCCTGGTCATGTAATGCTCTGAAACTCAGTAAGCCAATCTTGAAGATGATTCGCCATCTTACACGCAGCCAGTGAAGAGAGTAAAGTATGGGTGTTATGTGGCTAGGACGGGGCTGGTTGGTTAACAGCCTGGCAGCTGTGTTTTGCACCAGCTGTAAGTGCTGCAATTCTTTTGCTGGGAGACCAAGGTAGAGGGCATTACAGTAGTCTAATCGAGATGATACAAATGCATGTATGACTTTTGGCATATCATCTGAGGGAATTAAGTGCTTGATTCTGGCTATGTTCCTCAGGTGAAAGAATGAGGATTTGATTGTGGCTGATATCTGATGTTTAAGTGTCAAGCCACCATCCTGGACAACGCCAAGACTCCGCACATGATCACTGGTCTGTAATTCTGAATCCCCGAGTGTAAGTCCAGTTGGTTGGCTATGCTGCAGTCTTGTCCTTTGATGTTGCGGTCGTATCATAAGGACCTCTGTTTTATCCGGGTTCAGTCGCAGCCAACTGGTGCTCATCCACTCCTGTAGCTCAGCTAGACAGCCATTTAGGGTTGCTATTGGGTTATCAGTGCCCGGAGCAAAGGACAAGTACAGTTGTGATAGAAGATTCTAGCTTCATGTCCAGTTTGTACCTGTGTCCAGGCCCAGTCTGATGGTGGAATCTTGTATTGGTGCTATTGTATTCCTTGTGGTATCCGGTTGGAATCCTGTGTATCCTGTCCTGACAGAGTCCTGTGTGTATTACCCATTACCTACCCATTGCCTGAGTTCCAGCTTCCTGTGAATCAGCCTGCCTCTGGCTACGGCTCTAGTTCCAATCTATGGTTCCAGGCATCCTGTTCCCAGTATCCTGTCTGAGGGGTTGTTTCCAGCTCGTCTCCTTTTCTGCTTCCAGTGGATTTAGCTTGGTTCTAGAGCACCTCAGAACTCTGGTGGTTCTTCATACACCTCTCGTGGTATCGTGAGTACAGCGGCTCTGCCGTATTTGGCAACAGAGGTCGCAACTTCTGTTTCTATTTCAGTTGTGTATTACTGTGGTGGCTTCTGCATAGTCTTTGTTGTTTATTTGTAACGGTGTTGCATTATGCAGCTAGGCCATGATACTTTTGTTGTATTCTTTGAGTAGCGACGGTGTCGCAATCTGCAGTTTCACCGCTAGCCTTTGTTCCTGTGTTGGGGTTTTGGCGGTCATGCCGCACATAATCTGCTTATTGTTTTCTCTGTATTCTCACCTGTTACTCGTCATGTTAGCCTTAGCTAGATTTCCCATTATTCACTCGCAGTCTCGGTTGGTGCCTTGTTACCTAAAAAGATCTCGGGGCATCGGAGTCTGGGTGGACCTAGGGCCTAATTCAGATCTGTTCGCTCGCTAGCATTTTTCACTTTGCAGCGATCACGTAACTACTACGCATGCGTATGCACCGCAATGTGCAGGCGCGCCGTACAGTTACAAAGCGGATCGTTGTTGTGCACTGGTTCTAGTGAAGAAACCATTCGCACAGCCATTCACAAGGAGATTGACAGGAAGAGGGTGTTTGTGGATGGCAACCGACCGTTTTCTTGGAGTTGTTGGAAAAACGCAGGCGTGTCAAAGCGTTTGCAGGGTGGGTGTCTGACGTCAATTCCGGGCTCGAATAGGCTGAAGTGATCACAGCGGCTGAGTAAGGTCAGAGCTACTCAGAAACTGCACAAGCTGTTTTTGTACAGGGCGGCTGCACACGCATTTGCACACTTGCAAAACTAAAATACACTCCCCTATTGGCGGCATCTATCTGTTCGCAGCGATGCTAAAAATAGCTAGCGAGCGAACAGATCTGAATTAGGCCCCTAATTCGCTCATTCAAACGCGTCTGCTAAAGGCAGAAGACTAGCTCTGCAGGCACCATCCAACCACTGGAAGGATTAACGGAGTCAGGGAGAGAGTAGGTGTAGCTGCGGTGACTCATTCCCAGCCGCAGCTCCACACGTGAGTTCTGAAACTCCCCAGTTGCCATCCAATCTCCAGAGTTCTAGTTACTCGTTTCCTAACAGGGTTTGTAGGATGCTGCTGCTGGTGCCGTTGCTGTTGTTGCTGCGGAAGGCAATACATCTGCCCAGTGGCCTGTCAAAGTCATGTAGTCCTTAGTTTGCCCTGCTCCACATGTCCACATGTCTGTGGTTATGTGGACAGTGGGTACAACCGCATTTTTCAGGACACTAAGGACACTTTTCGTAATGTCCCTGTACAGTCCAGGAATCGCTTGTCTAGTGAAGTGGAATTTAGATGGGATTTGGTATCGGGGACACAGTACGTCCATCAACTGTCTAAATCCCACTGCATTAATTGTGGATACCGGATGCAAGTCTAACACCAGCATAGTTGTTATGGCCTCAATAATCCGCTTTGCAACAGGTGACTGCTGTCATATTTCAACTTCCTCGCAAAAGACTGTTGGACAGTCAATTGCTTAGTTGAAGTAGTACAAGTGGTCTTCCGACTTCTGCTCTAGGATGATGATCGACTCCCAGCAGCAACAACAGCAGCGGCAGCAGCAGTAGGTGTACCACTCAAGGATCCTCCGGAGGAATCCCGGATAGGAGAGGACTCATCAGTCATGCCAGTGATATGGCCTGCAGGACTACTTACGTTCCTGACTGAGGAGGAAATTGACATTGAGGGAGTTGATGGTGTGAATTGCAGAAGCTTGGGTGCAACAGGAAGAAGGGATTTAGGTGTCAGTGGACTGCGTACGCTATTAACCAAAGTTTCTGAACTTGACAATGACTTATGATGAATGGGCTGCAGGTGACGTATAAGGGAGGATGTTCCTAGGTGGTTAACGTCATTACGCCCACTGGTGCCTTATTCAAACAAACCACATCACCATCAGAATCCTCATTGTCAACTTCCTCATCAGCGCCGGCTACATAAATATCCTCCTCATCCTGGTATACTTCTACAGTGACATCCTCAATATCAATATCAGCAACTGGACTGGCGGTGCTCCTCCCAGCACTTGCAGGGGGCATGCAAATGGTGGTAGGAGCCTCCTCTTTCCATACAGACTTGGGAAGGCCAGGCCTAGACATCACAACTGCGGACACACTTGGACTCTTCTTGGGGATTTGTGATATCAATGAATGCACAACTGATTTTTCCTGTGTTTTAACAAGCTTAATTTTTAAAATTTTTACAGCATACAAGACAGGGCCAGTGTACATTTATTTTCACAGCACCCCTGAATTTTTACAGAATACAAGACAGGGACAACACCCCTGTAATTTTACAGCATACAGGAGGACAGTGCCCCTGTACAGCCCAGTGGCAGCCAGGACAGCAACACCCATGTACAGCTGCAGCACCCCTAACAGCACTTGAAACACCATTGGCAGCCAGGACAGCACCCCTAACATCACAGGGACACCACAGTGACAGGACAGCACCCATAGAGAGCACACAATGGCCCCACCCGACGTCATCCACCCACAGAGAGAGACAGAGGTCTGTCTCACTCACTATCCAAGTGCGGAGTGAAAATGGCAGCGACACGCGGATCTTTATATGGAATCCAAAACCCGCGAGAATCCGACAGCGGGATGATGACATTTTGCCTCAATCTGGGATCTGAGTCTGGCGGGAAGTCCTGAGCCAAACTCAGATCCAGGCTTGGAGTGTTTAGTTTGGGGGGTTCAGTTCTCTGAGAACCGAATCTGCTTATCTCTAGTGCTGATTCTGAAACAGACAGATCTCTGTGCATGGAAGTAATGCATTTTTGCTTATGTCCATTCCATATTATGGAACTTGACATGGACCCACTCTATCTTGTGGGCGTGTCATTGGAGCATCATGGGATTATCGCAGCATTTATTTAAATCCATGCGATTCCAAATTGTGTGTATGGGGAAGGGAAGACGATTTCTGATAGGTCTCTTGCACCTAGCATGGGGTGCAGTTGTCGAAGGTGCTGGAAATTTGGTGAGTTTTGATCAGAGATGTGCGGGAAAGGTAGGTAGAGGAGACACCTTACCTGTCATAGGCTTTTTATTCCAGAGTTTTGACTATAAAAACTATTAAAATAATACAAAGATGATATTTATAATATATTCTTTGTATTTTTCATGTACTTTTTGTAGTCAAAAAGTATACATTAGTATTACAGGAAAGGCTCTGCCTCACCTCACCGCACTTCATTATGCTATCAGAGAATAATGTGGGATATCATTAAATATTTGAACAATGAAATGGTATTGTTATATATAGAATTTGACAAAAGTCTTTAGATTGTGTAATCTTGGAATTTTATCACATTACTATGCAGTGCCTAAAATCTGTTTTATTTTTTTTTTCACAAAAGCACAGTCCTATGATGTGTCATCTATTATATTTTTTATCTGGATTTATTTTTTATATATAATAGCAAACTTTTTTTTATTAGGTGACTACCTTATTGTATACCACAGAATCCATTAGCACTTTATAAGTAATGGAGATAATAAGAATCTTTGGACATCAGGGTAACTTCTTTTGAACATATTAGTTCATTCATTATGTCAAATCACATTTAATTACTATGTTTTCAGGAAAAATATATTCATCTGTGCGTTGAAAGTCAAAAAAATATAATAGTCTCTATGGGATACTAAAACATCTAATAACAATGATTACACTCACCAATTAGCATACCAATCTGTCTTTGTCATTAGCAAGTCCTGCTGTAACAAGCTGCACCTACTTAATAGATTAAAATAGAAGCAGATTGACAGGTATGAGACAATAACAAAAATGTCAAGGGGAAACAGTAACAAAACCATTGGAAAGCACTATATCATTTACATTACATTTCCTTTCATAGACTGAATGTCATTCTCCAAGAAAGGTATTTTAAATCTGTTATCTAGAAAATCTGGGACACATTAAAAGCTGTAGTAGTACATAATGCAGTATCACTGCATATTGGCCCTCATTCCGAGTTAATCGCTAGCTGCTGTTGTTCACTGCATAGCGATCATTAAAAAATACGGCAAAACTACGCATGCGTATGGGCCGCAATGCTCACGCATGGCATTCGGGTACAAAGAGCATCATTGTTTTGCACTGCTTCTATTTCTACTGCTTCTATTTCCATTCGCACAACCGATCGCAAGGAGATTGACAGGAAGTGTGAGTTTATGGGTGTCAACTGACCGTTTTCTGGGAGTGTTTGGAAAAACGCAGGCGTGTCCAGGCATTTGCAATCATCGCACAGAATAAGTAGCTACAGGGCTGGTCTTGTTTTGCACAAAATGTTTTTGTATTGCTCGGCTGCACAGGCGTTCGCAATCTTGCAAAGCGAAAATACACTCCCCCGTGGGTGGCGACAATGCGTTTGCACGGCTGCTCGGAATGAGGGCCATACGTCAAGATAACAGCAATAGTATTCTAATACTCTCTCCATGGGGTAAATTTACTAAAGGTCAGTTTTGGTTCTAAATGACATTGCCATCATTTAGAAGTGTAAAATGTACATGTTCATCATTCATCAGGTTTCAGCATCAATTGAAACTCAACTGTGATGTCAGTTGGATTTTGCAGCTTTAAATGCCATTGGTTTTGATCTTTCAGTTCGAAACCAACCGCAAACAGAAATTAAAAAACAACAGCAAACCTGCCTAACAGAAGCACTGCACAGATAACCCCAGCTGTAAAAAATAAATTATAGATATGCACAGGACCCTGTGTTTTGGTTTTGCCAAAACCGCCCCCAGTGTTTTGTTTTGGTTATACTGTTTTGGCAAGACCACCCTCATGTGTTTTGGCTTTGGTTTTGGAACTGGATTGAAAAAATAAAAATGCTAAAAGCAGATAACAGCATGAAATGTGTTTTCTCCTACAGTATTATTATCCTCAATAACATTAATTTCAGTAATTTCAAGTAAATTTTGACCACCTCGCAGCTCATAATATTGTTCACCAATATGGTCTAAAGGCTGGCTGGATAAACAAAGCAGCAGACTAGCGGCACAAATACATGGCACTTTAAAAGAATACAGCACATCTATGAAACATTGTGGCACAGCAGTAGCAGACAGGATGGCAGGTTAATAAACTTTACGACTCAACAGAAAGAATATTTTAAAAAGTAGAGGCCCCAGGTGAGTACAGAGAAATGGTGGTGAAGTATGTAGTGGCAAGTAAATGATTGAAAAACAGAAGCCAAGAAAATTGCACACTGCAGTGCTGCAAACTCCAAAGCAGCGAATCTTATACTAACAAATATTAGAAGGCTGACCTACTGACCATATTGAAAGACCCAGAAGTTGGGATGCCAGCGGTCACATGACCAAGCGGCATCCCGACACTAAAGATCCCAACAGCCGAGGGGTTAAGAATTTAAACCCCCTGCCCCCTATCCTAACCCTAACCCTTGGGAGGTGGCATCTTTTGCTAAACTAAGAGGGATACTGTAATACCATGTTTTTTCTCTATAATCTAGTCAAGTGTGCAAGATGGAATTGTCTTTGGGCCCTCGCACTCATCCTTATGTTGGATATTAAAATGGACATGTGCAGTTTAACAAAACACGCACTTCAGCGACAGGGACTGACACTTCTCTGCTTGGTTTGTTTGGGCCCCTCACAAAACAAGCTACCAATAGGCTTAAGGCATCTAACAGTGTTGATATTAGTCATCAGACATTCTGCAGTTAACGTGGACACCCCTAGACTCTTCTCAGGGATTCATGAAGTTTCTGACCACATAGTTTGTTCTTCTGCCATAGTGTTCTTTTTTTGTGGACACCTATTTGTTTTAAAGGTGACACCTCTACTAGACTTGAAGCAAGAAGGTGTTGCATTAGCATCATTATGAGGTTACAGAAGAAGATGCCTGACTGTGATTGGCCTCGGCTTCCGCAGTAGGCATTCTTCTACTGCAGCAGTAGCAACTAGCAGGACAACTACTCACAAATAAAGCTGAGCCTTTTCTTGACACCGTGTGTGGCGTATGGCATGTTGGCAATTTTAAATTTTCAGCAGTAAATTTTCCCTTTAGAGGAAATTTTTTAACAATGTGGACTATTGTGTAGATTTCAGGTGCCCTTTCTTAAACTTTGTGTCCCCTAGACCACTGTTAGCAGATGGTGAAGTACTATATGACTAGCAGCAGGGAATGTAGTCTATAGATCTACAGTGTCTAGATAGTCAATAAGCCAACACCAGATGGTCATCATGCATTAGGTTGACATAGTCAAAAAGTCGACATTGTCATTAGGTTGACCTGTAAATGGTCAACAGTGCTTATGGTCAACAGGTACAAAAGATCAATAGGTTCAACTGGTCGACCTGCCAATGGTCGACACACATAAGGTTGAGAAAATTTTTATAAAAAACTTTCTCATCTATTTCATACTTAACCATCCACGTGGACTAAAATTGTGAATAGTTCCTGTGCCGAGCACAGCAGTAGCAGAGCGAGGCACCTTGCCCTTTTTCTCACCATGCAAGTGGACACGGTACACTAATTGGGGTTCCCTGTGCTCTGACAGTGAAAAATGTTGTATCAACCTTTTTCCATGTCGATCTTTTCATCTGGCGACCTTTTGTACTTTATGACCTTTTTATGCAACAACCTTTTATAGGTCGACTTAATGACCATGTCAACCTTTTGTCCATGTTAACCTAATGCATGTTGACCATTTGATGTCGACCTACTGACTGTCTTCCCAGACACTGTAGATCTATTGAACCGAAACCTAGCAGCAGCCCCAGTACTAGAGCTGGGTTGCTGCTCCTGCTCTTCCGTTGACTGATCCATATCAATTCACAGCCCTCCAAGTAATGGCACCCTAATGACATTACTTTTAACACACAGCCTGAACAGCACACAACAGTTTATTTTTATATATTTTTTACACGGTGCTTGAACACACAACACTGTGCATTGTTTTAGTGCCTCAGAGCCCACAGTCCCACACACTTTCCCTCAGATCCCTCTCACTGGTGTGTGACGTGTCCTGTCTGTTCATTTTTTGCCTTGAGATGTGTCCTGTGTGTCTGTTTTTTTGCAGAGCCTCAGAGGCGACAGTCTCATACGCACTCCCTCTGGTCACTGCCACTGGTGTGTGATGTGTCCTGTGTTTGCTTTGTAGTTTGATGTGTTGTGTGTTTGTTTTTTTCTTTTTTGTGCTTCAGACATAGATGCAATTAAATGGAAAAGGTGACACATAAAGACATTCGGCACTACCGAGTCACACCACGGCACGCCTGGACTAGAAGGGCTGTTTACCGTGACTGCAGCAAGCATGTAGAAAGGATACATCTGTAGTTTCCAAACTGGGTGCCGGGGGTTTTTGATCCAGGACCAATTCAAATTATTTATAGTCAATCTAATAGGCAAAACTATGTGAACAAACAGAAGCAAATCTGGTCCCTCACCACATAACTGAACCTAAGGATGACATACAAAAGACAAAAAGACAAAGTGGATCTGTTCGGGCGCACCCTGCAGCTGAAAAATATGTTGCTCTAGAGGTATCACCAACCTTTACTATGAACAGAAATGGATACAGAAAATGGGCAAACATATAACATCAAGCGCTGGGAGATAAATGCAAAACTTCCTTTTATGAGTATGATGAGAAGATGTTTTTTCCTCTACTTCTTAAGGGGGAGACTCCAATCCTCCATTCACATTAGGAATCATGACATGTAAAAGAATATGATACAGTGGTGTAGTATGTTTTAACTGGGTTACACTTCACCCCAGTGATTCTGATTAAATGGACAGTGGGTGTTGAGCCTCCACCAAATCTTCACAAGACAAAAAACGTACCCAAACTCACAATATCAGGGTATGTTATAAACATATAAAGGTATCTTTGTGTGAAAATACAGTTAAAGACCATCTGAAGGGCGTACCCTAACTCACAGTGACTAGGGGTGATTGAAGCCTATAAAGGTTTCTTTAGATGAATACTTCAAATCATAGCGTACCACAACTCACAGTTCAACAGGTGTTTGTAATCATATCACGGTTTCTTTCACTCTCCAAATAGCCAGACAGAAAGATCGATATAAAGAAATTTATTCCATAAAACTTATAAAAATATTCCCATAGGAATGTCCAGAAAGATAAAACTTGTATTTAAACAAGGAGCATGAATGAACAATCACACCACCTGGCTTGGACGCCTGGTGTATATCACCTGAGCATGCAATTTCCGGAATTCTTATCGGTGCATCCAGGGTCCAAGGTCCAGGTGGAAAGAACAGAAAAAACAAAGCTCCTGTCTGCTGCCAACGCGTTTCAATCTCTGCAAGAGATCTTTATCAAGGCCTGCAGATCAGGGGCCCATGTGCCGGTATTTATACCCACACTAAACAATTAGACAGGAAGTGAGGTCACACAATGGAAATAATCTATAATGATAAACATCACATACATTAATTATCACCAACAAATGGTGATTTTATTTAGTTGGAAATGTAAAAAGCACCATCTGATTGGATTCCCCAAATCAGATATGTACTAGTCTTGTGTGAATACCTTGTACAGTAAATCGCAATGACGGAACCGGAAGTAGGTTCCCGTGGAACGCATGCGTTCCACCGGTCACATGGCACGTAAATCACATGACATATCAGTCATGTGATACATGCCGCGATCCTGAGGCAAAATGACGGAACTGGAAGTAGATTCCCGTGGAACGCATGCGTTCCACCGGTCACATGGCACACAAATCACATGACATATCTGTCATGTGATGAATGCCGCGATCCTGGGACAAAATAGAAACAAGCGGAAACACTAGTCCGTGTGCCGCATGCGTTCCACTGCCCTGGATGTCAGTTGTATAATGACATCCGGAACTGGGTGTACGTGGAACACAAAAACAGAATGTCTCCATTAGTGTTTTGAACATTTCCAACTGCATGTATATATCTTTTTATCTAAACATGAGAAGTACAACATTCACAATGCAGTAATCATAATTACATCAACATTTTTATAATGCTTCTTTTCTTGATTTCTGATGCTTTCTTGCAAGTCCTTATATTTAAAAGAGAGTCCATATATAGTCCATACAGAGATCATAAATGATTTTAAAACTAAAGGAGAGAAAAAAACAGTCAAAATCATTTACAAAAACCACTTGGTTTCAAAGTCACTATTGAGACCATTGGGTATAAGTGTTTTAAAATTGTAAATAAAAGACATCTCTTTTCTAGCTAATTTACTGGCAATATCCTTATTTCTCACATCATTTTCAACAGTGGCAAAACCATAAAAACCTGAAATGTGGGAATTTGAACATTGGTGGTTTTGTTAGAAATGAAGTGATAAGGCATGGGTCTCCAGACCATTCTTAACGTTTCTCACGTGTTCACCTATTCTCACTTTTAATGGTCTGGATGTCCTCCCTATGTAGAATTTTTGACATGAACATTTCACCGCATAAATAACATTCTTGCTATTGCAGGTAATAAATTGATTGATAGTGAATTCCTTTCCATTCAAGGTTACCTTATCAATTTTATTCCGGCCCTCACCTTTGAGTGTCAATAATTGGGTCTTTAGTTAATAATCCCCAATTATTAACTAAAGACCCAATTATTGGCACTCAAATCCCCAAAAAACCAGTTTGCATTTATAGGAAGGCCTCTAACTTGAAGAATCATCTGGTTACAAGTAGATTACGAGGACCAGAGAGAAAAGGGAAAATTATCTCAAAAGGTTTTTTTAGATGCGGCCTGTGTCAGGGATGTAAGAACATCAAAGGTGAGGGCCGGAATAAAATTGATAAGGTAACCTTGAATGGAAAGGAATTCACTATCAATCAATTTATTACTTGCAATAGCAAGAATGTTATTTATGCAGTGAAATGTTCATGTCAAAAATTCTACATAGGGAGGACATCCAGACCATTAAAAGTGAGAATAGGTGAACACGTGAGAAACGTTAAGAATGGTCTGGAGACCCATGCCTTATCACTTCATTTCAAACAAAACCACCAATGTTCAAATTCCCACATTTCAGGTTTTTATGGTTTAGCAACTGTTGAAAATGATGTGAGAAATAAGGATATTGCCAGTAAATTAGCTAGAAAAGAGATGTCTTTTATTTACAATTTTAAAACACTTATACCCAATGGTCTCAATAGTGACTTTGAAACCAAGTGGTTTTTGTAAATGATTTTGACTGTTTTTTTCTCTCCTTTAGTTTTAAAATCATTTATGATCTCTGTATGGACTATATATGGACTCTCTTTTAAATATAAGGACTTGCAAGAAAGCATCGGAAACCAAGAAAAGAAGCATTATAAAAATGTTGATGTAATTATGATTACTGCATTGTGAATGTTGTACTTCTCATGTTTAGATAAAAAGATATATACATGCAGTTGGAAATGTTCAAAACACTAATGGAGACATTCTGTTTTTGTGTTCCACGTACACCCAGTTCCGGATGTCATTATACAACTGACATCAAGGGCAGTGGAACGCATGCGGCACACGGACTAGTGTTTCCGCTTGTTTCTATTTTGTCCCAGGATCGCGGCATTCATCACATGACAGATATGTCATGTGATTTGTGTGCCATGTGACCGGTGAAACGCATGCGTTCCACGGGAACCTACTTCTGGTTCCATCATTTTGCCTCAGGATCGCGGCATGTATCACATGACTGATATGTCATGTGATTTACGTGCCATGTGACCGGTGGAACGCATGCGTTCCACGGGAACCTACTTCCGGTTCCGTCATTGCGATTTACTGTACAAGGTATTCACACAAGACTCGTACATATCTGATTTGGGGAATCCAATCAGATGGTGCTTTTTACATTTCCAACTAAATAAAATCACCATTTGTTGGTGATAATTAATGTATGTGATGTTTATCATTATAGGATTATTTCCATTGTGTGACCTCACTTCCTGTCTAATTGTTTAGTGTGGGTATAAATACCGGCACATGGGCCCCTGATCTGCAGGCCTTGATAAAGATCTCTTGCAGAGATTGAAACGCGTTGGCAGCAGACAGGAGCTTTGTTTTTTCTGTTCTTTCCACCTGGACCTTGGACCCTGGATGCACCGATAAGAATTCCGGAAATTGCATGCTCAGGTGATATACACCAGGCGTCCAAGCCAGGTGGTGTGATTGTTCATTCATGCTCCTTTTTTAAATACAAGTTTTATCTTTCTGGACATTCCTATGGGAATATTTTTTTATTTTTATGGAATAAATTTCTTCATATCGATCTTTCTGTCTGGCTATTTGGAGAGTGAAAGAAACCGTGATATGATTACAAACACCTGTTGAACTGTGAGTTGTGGTACGCTATGATTTGAAGTATTCATCTAAAGAAACCTTTATAGGCTTCAATCACCCCTAGTCACTGTGAGTTGGGGTACGCCCTTCAGATGGTCTTTTACTGTATTTTCACACAAAGATACCTTTATATGTTTATAACATACCCTGATATTGTGAGTTTGGGTACGTTTTTTGTCTTGTGAAGATTTGGTGGAGGCTCAACACCCACTGTCCATTTAATCAGAATCACTGGGGTGAAGTGTAACCCAGTTAAAACATACTACACCATTGTATCATATTCTTTTACATGTCATGATTCCTGATGTGAATGGAGGATTGGAGTCTCCCCCTTAAGAAGTAGAGGAAAAAACATCTTCTCATCATACTCATAAAGGGAAGTTTTGCATTTATCTCCCAGCGCTTGATGTTATATGTTTGCCCATTTTCTGTATCCAAGGATGACATACAGTATAAACAAAATTTACTTAATTTAATATTGTTTATTTTAATTTCTCAATAAGAAACACTTGACCTAGGAGTGCCGTGTCCAAACTGCATTGTATGCTGGAGAAGGGCAGCAGGACCCTATCCTGGGTGAGCCGCAGGAACAGGTGGCAGGGTATCTGGATGGAACTGCTGGATGTAATGCTATGTGGCCTAAGACATGATATACCACCTGGGTGGGCCAGGGTGATAAACGGGCAGAGCTGGTGCAAAGTATAAGTACCAGAACAGCAACAGCAAGAGTATGGGGCATGGAAAGTGGCAAAAAAACCTCAGCATCACAATACTAACCTGGAACTCTGTCAGTCACTGTGTGTGCTCTGTGCTGCGCCCCCACCCCTCAATCCATCCATGACCCCAGTTAGAGTACCATGTCCCCTCACACGCTCGCTTCGCTCACAATGAGTAGGGCAAGGTGCTAGCTCTGCTACCACAGTGCTCGACACAGGTTACTTTTCCTAGCTATAGTCCACATGGATGGAAAAGTATGAAAAAACTTGATTAAAAAAAAAACCTCATGTCGACCATATGTTGTATCAGCCATTGGTATGTCGACAAATTGAACCTGTTGATCTTTTGTACCTGTTGACCATTGTTAAATCTATTTTAGCCAAGTTGAATGATTTCAGGTGGAGATGCATCAGAGTGAATAACACAAGACAGCGTGGTTTGTGTATTAGATATTCACTGGTTTAATGTCAGTTCAGACACACCTTTTATAGCAAATTCAAACAGTGCATTACATATGAAATCATGCTTACGCGCGTGTCATCTTGTGCGCATATACCAATTAAATTAATAAGCAATTACTGAAATATTTCCTTATCCCTTGTTTATTTCCACGCCAACCAGGTGATGGTCTTATCTTTGTTTTTCTAAATTCCTTCCTATGGAGTCTAATATAAACATCTACTTATTTTGCAAGACAAATATTCTTTTGGTTGAAAAACACATTTTACCTTAACACTGAGGTTATGAATAAATACTCCATGTTGTATCAAGATGGAGTCCTGTTCACTAGATGAGATCTAACACCATTTACATGTTGACATAATGACCAGGTTGACCTTTTAACTATGTCAGCTTAATGCATATCGACCATTTGATGTTGATCTGTTGACACTGTAGATCTATATACTGCATCACCTGCTGCCTTTGGTGTAAGTTCTGTCATGTTTTTACATTCTGGCATTTTCTACATGTTCTACATTCATCACAGTTTGGACACTTGGCAAAATAATGATCAATGGATACACCGCAGATATAGCTTGTGCATTTTTGATCTTTTCAGAGTTTTCATAGAAATTGCAGTGAAAACAACCATGATCATTATACGAAATCAATACATGAAATGTGTTTTTCTCCTTACCACGTTCTGTGGTTTTACTATGGTCTTCCTAAAAATAACCCTCTCTCTTACCTACCAATCCACAAGATGGTTCCATAATAATTTCTTATTAGCGTGAGCTTCTTTTCTATCTTTTTTTAGATATGTGACCTTTAACCTTTCTAACAGGGCAAAGGGTTGATGGAGGACATAAAGGAAGCTTTCCTATAGGACAACTGTCTTGCAAGGGACTGACTTCTTCTTTCTGGACCTGAAGATGCCACTTAATTTGCCGAGGCACTGCCACTGGCTACTAAAGTAAACATAAACATATTGAGGGGTCTATATGATGTATCATAAAATATATTATAAATCTAATGGTTGTATGGTGCACCTGCTCTCTTGTTTCTATGTTGTAGTACTAATTCTCAGCTAGGTAGCACATCCCATTATAAGTAGCTAGGTTGTGCAGTCCAGACACCCTGCCCCCAATATATTCAATATTATGTGTGTGTATACACACTTGAAGGCATGAGACTCCAGTATTCTGGATTGGGCCCCCTGCACTGCCTCTGAGGCTTTTAGGGACCTAGCATTTGCTGACTGCACAATCTATATAGTAAAGCCACAGGTATAAATCTTTATAATTATATAGCAAGTCAATGTGAGGTGAACTTTTGCGGCATGCAGCTCCTTGGATTACTTTGGCTGGGCCGCTTTGAGGAATCACCATCTTACATTTATTTTTAACACATATCACTCTGTGTTTGTTTTTTTATTTATGTAACATTTTCATACGTCTTAAATTTTTTGAACACTTAACATTGATCAGCTAACCTTACCTTTTTAACACTTTAACACTCAGATACTTTACTACTGTCCTCTCTCTAAAGGTCCATACACACTTAACGATAAAATGAGCGACGTCGCTCATTTTCCCCCTCCTTGAGCGACGTCGCTCATTTTATCGCCAAGTGTGTATGCCGCCAGCGACAACCGATTCGCGGCCCCGCGGGTCGGCAACGATCGTCGCTGTCGGTAGGGCATGCATGAAGGATGTGGACTGTCGTCCACGACCTTCATGCAGGGCTGGCGGGGGCGTGACGTCACTGAGCGATATGAGCGGTCATATCGCTCAGTGCGTACAGGCGGCCGCCGACCAGCCGGCCCGGGAGGGGGAAACGTTAGACGATGTTGCTCACAGAGCGACATCGTCTAATGTGTATGGGCCTTAACTCTCGGCAGCTACATACACTTACCACTGCTATCCTTTATTTGTGTGGTGCCCTGGCATAGTTTGTCTGGGGTGGTTTGGGGGTGCCCTGCGCCCCATTGGCAAACCCCTATAATGTTTGGTACCTGCCCTTGAAACAGGGCTGTAATTAGGTGTGAGCGGAGTGTGCTGCAGGATAGGGGGTGCTATTAGCAGCACTTGTCTATAATCTGTTTTAATTACTTTCACTTGCATCTTCCCCCCTTTTTGAAGCCCAGAATCTCCTGTCCACCCCTGTCTCCTACCCCCACCTCTTCTGTCACTAATACCTATACAGCATTTATGGACTTGTCTTCATAGCTCTTTGCTGTTCAGTTGCCCTGTCCTTTATTACATTGCGGGATGCTGATGTGCCCAGGATTCGAACCCGTTGCCTATGACATTGCAGTAGGACACTCTATTCATTGAGCTATCTGCCCTTGTATAGAAAGCTAGAGAGTTCTAAACTGGAGAATTCTAACTATTTGAAGCTTACCTTGTACTTTGTTAACGGTTTATCAGCATTGCAGTTGGGCAGATCTATGTAGTGTTTGGCTGGAAGGGATTGGATGTGTGGCTGCATGGATCTGCTCGATAATGGTGTAGCTTCATATAGTTAGAAACATCGTAGTTTTTATGCGGGACCAAGTGGCTCAGTGGGTGGGGTGTTTGGTTGGGGTGCAGCAGGTTGTGGGTGTGAGTCCTGGGTGTGGCAGTATATTGAAATGAGTTTTTTAGTGAGGGGTATTGTGGCTGAATGGCGGCAAGCTCTCAGGTTGAGTGCATGAATTTGATATTTGTGTCCAAATCCATTTTCTTGCAGTGTTGTATAAAAGTGTGTGTATATTATATATACAGTATATATATCTATCTATATCTATCTATCTATCTATCTATCTATCTATCTATCTATCTATCTATCTATCTATATATATATATATCAAGTCTGGCAAAAGCACTCAGGTGGTCTTAAAGAAATGCAACTCAGGAGACAGCAGCTTTGCAGCAACATTTTGGGATTTATTTCCCTTCATCATCATACACAGTGAACATGTAATAGACGTACCTTATTTATACACCTGCAGTGCACTTAGCGTTGGGCGGCTCAGGTTTCCGTCGGTGGGGCAGAAGGTGCTCCCGGAACCACGTCCAGTGTGCCTCCTCCCACTAGTGTCTATATTAACCACTATTATACATTGTTCAGAGAGAGATAATTTAATGGAACACACTCAAATTCAGATCAGATGATCATTTAACCCTTTAGGCTTAAGTGTATCTAATAAAAAGATCCACTTGGATCTGTTGCGTCTTGAATCCAAGTGGATCTTTTTATTAGATACACTCAAGCCTAAAGGGTTAAATGATCATCTGAATTTGAGTGTGTTGCATTAAATGGTCTCTCTCTGAACAATGTATAATAGTGGTTAATATAGACACTGTATGTGTTAGACATTCTTTATCCGTTCAGGTGGTGTTTCATCTGCGATAGTCATTTTTCATATAGTGGTGGTGTGAGTTTTGACTTTTGAGTAGAGAGAAATGATATGGTGATATTATATGGAATGTGCATTTTCTGTATTAATCGCTACATAAATTCTACTTTGTAAATTGGCTGCTAATGTTCTACTGCTGTGCTAAATTAAGATATTTAGCCTTTTTGGGTGTATATTTTGTATATACAGGTTGAGTATCCCATATCCAAATATTCTGAAATACGGACTTTTTTGAGCGAGAGTGAGATTGTGAAACCTTTGTTTTCTGATGGCTCAATGTACACAAACTTCGTTTAATACACAAAGTTATTAAAAATATTGTATTAAATGACCTTCAGGCTGTGTGTATACGGTGTATATGAAACATAAATGAATTGTGTGAATGTAGACACACTTTGTTTAATGCACAAAGTTATAAAAAATATTGGCTAAATGACCTTCAGGCTGTGTGTATAAGGTGTATATGTAACATAAATGCATTCTGTGCTTAGATTTAGGTCCCATCACCATGATATCTCATTATGGTATGCAATCATTCCAAAATACGGAAAAATACGATATCCAAAATACCTCTGGTCCCAAGCATTTTGGATAAGGGATACTCAACCTGTATTTGTAAAATAGTGTCTTTTATATATGTTTATGTAATTTTGTGGGCTTGTATGTAATAGCGTTCGGTTGGCATGGTAACCGGAGGTAGTGGTGGGAGGAGGCACATGGGACGTGGATTCGGGAGCACCTTCCGCCTCGCCGACAGAAACCTGAGTTGCCAAACGCTAAGTGCACTGCAGGTGTATAAATAAGGTATGTCTATTACATGTTCACTGTGTATGATGCCTTTGCTGGACTTGCTGGACTTTTTCTTTATGGCACCATGGCAGGAATCCTGAGAGCGGAGGGTGCCAGTCTATTGGACTTTGCTTTATATATATATATATATATATATATATATATGTAGTAAGGGGCATCATAGCATGGTCTTTCTCTGGAATCAATTTTGTCATGCCCCTTTCCCACAAGGCATGAGCCCTATATCTCACCAAAAAGGCTAGTTACAGCTCTGTCTTGACAATTGGTACGTATGCTCTTAATATTGGCCAATTTTATGCCAAACCCTCAGATATGATGTATAATTACATTTATTATAATTAGAATGGTATGGTGCAGCTGCTCTCTTGTTTCTATGTTGTAGTACTAAATCTCAGCTAGGGTAGCACATCCCATTATAAGTAGCTAGAGTGTACAGCCCAGGCCCCCTCCCCCCCAATATACTGTATATTGAGGCATCTATTTGTGAAGAAAATGAAAACTGAAATGTTACTTTTCACTAAATATCGCATTGGTTTATCCAGGGCTGCGGCAATCCTGTCTTCAGCTGCAGTCCAGTGGGAGAGGTGGTGAGACGATGGCAGGTCCTTCCTACACATAAGCCGGTGGCTGAGGTCAGGGAAGGCTACAGGGGCTGCTTGGATATTAAGGGGGAGGGGCCAGAACAGATGACAGGCAGAAGACAGAGAAGTATGCAATTTCCCTGCCCATTTTGTCATGGTAATCAGAATATGTCATCCTGAGATGGTGAATCTGAACACACTGGAGAAGTAGAAAGAACAGCTTTCTGTCCTTTAATGAATTGCACTCACTATACTAAAGTATGGTGACACGATTGACACTGATGAAATTTCCATTAGGCTCATGACGCACATGTTTAGGGGCGACATTTGTTTGGAACTTGGATGCTTGTGTTGGTACTGTCAGCTCAAAATGTACCAGTAACTGTAAAATATTTCCACTGTACTGAACCATATCCCATCTTGAATTGAGTGTAAATGGGTAGAACATTAACATACTGTACTGCCCCGGTAAGCTGTCCTACTTAATAAATATGTACATCTACAGTAATTAAAAATAAAGGAAATGGCATAGTGTTTATCAAATGAGAGCTTTTAACCAATCATTGAAAATAATTAAATTAGGCTGGGTAATGGGGTGGCCGTTACTGTTGTGCCCAGGGGTGCCCTCACCCCTAGATCTGCCTGGCTTATATTTCTCTCCAAGGCTGAAAGTTTCCAGCCAGCCCTTGAGTATCCTGCACCCTGCTATGCACACATAACAATTATTTCACACAGCCTAAACGCAAAGGGCCCCTAATAAATTAATCTATTTAAAGATCATCAGAGAGAGAGAAGTGAACAGCAGTGAGAAGAAAAAGCAACAGCTGGAGATATACATAATAAGCATGCTAAAGGAAACAGAATAAAAAGCTTTTCTATTCCTGAAACAAGAGAAATATTGTGACACTACCACCTTATTACCCAGCAGCTTCTGTAGGCCAATGCTTATTACTGTACAGTAGGTAAAGAACTAGTAGGGTAGTGATGGCCATTGATCTCAGTAGCCTCAGAAAACAAGCCAGTCATGTCTGGAACTTCAGGACAAGGCACAGTTATTGGAACTGTGGGCAACATTCTCTAATGAATTTTTTTTGCAGTAGGATCCAAAATTATCTGGGTGAATATTATTAGGTTTAATGTTTGGATACTGTCTTCTGCTGAGATTTTTTATTTTTTTAAATCAGGACATGGTGCATGAAATCCATGAGGAGCTGTACAATTTTTGTTCTAAGTCCAGTGCTTCTCTGGGCATACAACTGCAGGCTGAGCATCTCTGGGAAGTGAGATTGGTTCAAGGCAAGAAGGAACATAGCTCATCAATTTAATAATTTAATTTACAAGTAAAAAAAACTACACATGAAAATACAGGAACAGGTGTGGCATCAGAGTGGTCCATAAAAGACAAAATCATTCTGTCACAAATCCGGGACAAAGAAGAACAAATTGGGATGATATTGGATGAATAACACTGGTCAACACTATGCCTATAGTAAAGAATTTTTCAGTCTTCTTATGGTAATTTGAGGGTGCTGATTCTGAATATGATATTGGTTTTCCCAGATTGGCTCTACTTTTTGAGATAATTGGGTACTCCATGAAAAACAGTAAAACGCATATTAAGTTTTCGATATGCAGAACTGTCTAGCTTAGCATGTAGAAATTACTACAAATCACTTCAAAAGAAAGTCAAGACACTCCAAATGAATATTAATTTGATGAAACAACATATGAACATGGTAAACTTTTGACATTTATTGCTTTAAAAACCACTGCTTGTATGATTTTCTTTTTTAGGAGTGATTGTCACAGTCACATTTATTGAAACCTTTCACATTGACAGCACAAAAATAGCAGTCATCAGAGTGGTTTTTGGGCTCCCTCCACACCATAGGCAGACCGAAGTTCAAACTTTTTTTGTTTCCATATGTCCACTGGCGGAGATTGTCTATGCAAGCTTTACAGACTTTGTGGGGAGCCCAGGGCTTATCTTGATCACCAAGCTTTATAAAAAAAAATATGCAAGATAGACTTGTTTCACAAATTCAGTGATGTATTTTCTTTGCTTGAGGAATGTGCATTCGCCACAAATGTAACAAAATACATCAGGATAATTTAAGCAAGATCTTTGAGATGAACTCATGTTTGCCTGGAAAAACAAAAATTTTTGCTCTTTAATGATGTTTGTGAACAAAGAAACAAGTAACTAAAAGTATCAGATGCAGTAAGTACACAATGAAGATCAAACCACAACTACTAAGACAAGCAGGTCTAAAGCGCTTATGGGAAAAATGCAATTTCAGGGTATATGCAATATCTCAAAATATAGAGCCAATCTGGGAAAACCAATGGCATATTTGGAATCAGCACCCTCAACTTACCCTAAATTCATTCAAATATCCATGACTATAGAATTAGTTTTTATTTATTTTTTTGAGCAGTATAATACATTCAGTGCATGTACTGAAGCTTTTCAGGTAACAGGACTGAAGTATATGGAGATACTAAGAGGACTTGTAATTAAGATCTTTAGGTACCAGGGCTGAAGCAGTGGAATCTTTTGTAAATGCTAGTAAATAGGATGAGCAGATAAAAGGGCTGAAGTAGCTGTATATGTGGTGATTGCTGGTTAATAAACTGTGCAAGAAACAGTGTGGAAATATCTGGCTTGCACACTAATAGCAAAGTCCAGTACCATTTATGGTCAGAAGTCTGTACAAGTTAACAGGAAAAACAAGAGATACTGACACATACAGTGCATCAAACATACAACTGCAGTAAAACTTTGCATAGCTCTTGATGCCACAGTTCAATTAGATAATTTCAGTCTGAAGAAAATATTTATTAAACCATCAATGTGTGTTGTAAAATAAGACGAGTCAGGTCAATAAGTTTTCAATGAAAACTTTTGTTTATCCCCAGTGATTGAATATTGCATTTCAAATTGAATAATGAATATCAATTTGCATTTAAATAGAATGTTTTCTGTTGTACAGGTAAACAATACTGTAAAAAGTACAAGATGACTGAAAAATTAATAATTAAACTTTCAGATGAATTAATGTGTCAGACTGTCTGATTTGAAAAAGTAAACACTTTTAAATGAAAAATTGTGCATGTGTATCATTTATTTTTATGGTACAAATGAAGAAATTTGATTTGAATATGAAATGATTGAAAACAATTACAATTTTGCTGTAAAACTTAATATTATATTCTATATAGATAAACTCTATAAAAGTGACGTACTGTAAGTGAACTGTGCCAGAACAATTATGTAACCTCCTTATCATATATTGTAAGTGGATTAAAGAAACAATATATTAATATTCAGAAAATATCTATTTCACACATTTTCAGAGAGACAAATTAGTCTCAAATCAATTGAACAAATCACTTGTAACATTGCTCCCACCATGACTTGCTAGCTACTATTTGCTAGTCAATACTTTCCAAATAACCTAAATAATAAATTGACAGACAAAAACAAACTTTCATCATAATAAACAAACAAATGAATTTGATAAATATAAATACCGATAATCAGACAAATCAAATGTTCATAATACAAAATGTAGAAGCATTCATTAGAAAATTATAGTGTATATATTTATGATAATGAGCTTTTAGTAATTAATCAGACTTTCCTAAACAAGTGTTACAAATGAAGGTCACTTGGAGTAATAAGACTATTTGGGCAAGACATACCGTATATGCTTCCAAATCAAATGTTTTTAATAATAATAATAATAATAATAATAATAATATTAAGCAAAAAAATAGATCATTCTCATTCAGTCCTACTAGATTTCATGCAATTAACTATCTTTCCAAGGTTGTTTGATATTCTGTTTCTCTAAGTGCATGATACAACATTCAAAAGTTATTATGCCATCATTAAAGTCAATGAGTAAAGATGTTTGAAATTTCAAAGACATATGTTGATGACAATGAAAAACCTCTGACTCATTTTCTTATTAACTAGAGTTCTGACAAACTGATAAAAAACAAAAACAAATTACTTCTACAACATATCAAGGTATCTTATTTTTTCAGGTTTAATCCCACTTTAATAACACGGATATCAAGAATGCAGGTGTTAAGAATATAATTTAATATAGTATTTATTATTAATATTATTTTCCTCAGTGAATGCAATAGAACAAAGCTTAGCTTGTATATTGTTAATAAAACATTTGCCATATTTCCTGGAAAAAAACACTTGCTGAGAAAAAGCTCAGCAAAAAAAGATTTAAAAAAAACTTGCAGTGGATCATCATCAGCATCATCTTCATCAAGTTTATTTTTTACCAGGGCTGCCATCACAAATTACTTAGTTTTTATGATTATGAATTTCAAACTTCCCACATTTCTTATAAGAGCGCAAAGTATTGTGAATTATGGTGGTGAACATTTTTATTTATTACATGGGCATCAATTACTTTGATTTTTAATGGGGCTTAAACTAATATTGTGTATGGGGGCATTAATTATTAAGGATACAGTACTTTGCTAAAGTATTCACCCCCTTTGCATTTTTCATATTTTTTTGTCTCACAACCTGGAATTAAAAAGGATTGTTTGAAGGTTTGCATCATTTCAATCACAGAACATGTCTACAACTTTGAATATGTTTTTTTTTATTGTGAAGCAAACAAAAAAATAGGACAAAATAACAGAAAATTTCAGTGTGCATAACTATTCACACCCCTAAAGTCAGTACTTTGTAGAGCCACCTTTTGCGGCAATTACAGCTGCTAGTTGCTTTGGATAAGTCTCTATGAGCTTGCCACAGCTTGCAACTGGGATTTTTGCCCATTCCTCAAGGCAAAACTGCTCCAGCTCCTTCATGCTGGATGGTTTCCACATGTGAACAGCAATCTTCAAGTTTGACCACAGATTGTAAATTGGATTGAGATCTGGGCTTTGACTAGGCCATTCCAGCACATTTAAATGTTTCCCCTTTAACCCCTCGAGTGTTGCTTTAGCAGTATGCTTCGTGTCATTGTCCTGCTGAAAGGTGAACCTCCGTCCCAGTCTCAAATCACAGGCAGACTGAAACAGGTTTTGCTCAAGAATATCCCTGTATTTAGCACCATCCATCTTTCCCTCAACTCAAAACAGTTTCACAGTCCCTGCTGCTGAAAAACATTCCCACAGCATGATGCTGCCACCACCATGTTTCAGTGTGGGGATGGTGTTCTTGGGGTGATGTAATTTGTTGGGTTTGTGCCAGACATAGTGTTTTCCTTGGTGGCCGGAAAGTTAAATTTTAGTCTAATCTGACCAGAGCACCTTCCTCGATACATTTGGGGATTCGTCCACATGCCTTTTGGCAAACTCAAAATGTGCCTGCTTATTTTTAACACTAAGTAATGGCTTTTCCATAAAGCCCAGATGTATGGAGTATACGGCTTATTGTGGTTACATGCACAGTTACACCAGTCTCGGCTGTGGAACTCTGCAGCTCCTTCAGGGCTACCTTTGGTCTCTGTGCAGCCTCTCTGATTAATGCCCTCCTTGCACAGTCTGTGAGTTTTGGTGGCTGGCCCTCTCTTGGCAGGTTTGTTGTGGTACCATTTTCTTTCCATTTGAAGATGATGGATTTGATGGTGCTCCAGGGGATCATCAACGATTTGGATATTTTTTTATAACCCAACCCTGACTTGTACTTCTAAACAACTTTGTCCCTGACTTGTTTGAAGAGTTCCTTGGACTTCATGGTGTGATGCATCTTGCTTAGTGGTGTTGCAGCCTCTGGGGCCTTTCAGAAAAGGTGTGTTTATACTGACAGATCATGTGACACTTAGATTTCACACAGGTAGACTTAATTTCACCAATTATGTGACTTCTGAAGGTAATTGGTTGCACCAGAACATTTGAGGTGCTTCATAACAAAGGGGGTGAATTCATATGCACATGCCAATTTTCAAATTTTTATTTATAAAAAAAAAATTTTTATAGATTTTTTTTCTCATTTCACTTCACCAACTTAGACTATTTTGTGCATAAAATGAACACTCTCTATATACTTTGATAAAAAGAGACAATCAGGTGCAGCTTTTATCAATACAGAAAATGAATGCCCTGGATAAGGAATTCAAGATATACTGCTCCCAATGCATAATCTGCAATTATTAAAAGTAACCAAAGAAACAAAAATAAAAATAAATATATATATATATATATATATATATATACTGCTCAAAAAAATAAAGGGAACACTAAAATAACACATCCTAGATCTGAATTAATGAAATATTCTTATTAAATACTTTGTTCTTTAAATAGTTGAATGTGCTGACAACAAAATCACACAAAAATTATCAATGGAAATCAAATGTATTAACCCATGGAGGTCTGGATTTGGAGTCACCCTCAAAATTAAAGTGGAAAAACACACTACAGTCTAATCCAACTTTGATGTAATGTCCTTAAAACAAGTCAAAATGAGGCTCAGTAGTGTCTGTGGCCTCCATGTGCCTGTATGACCTCTCTACAACGCCTGGGCATGCTTCTGATGAGGTGGTGGATGGTCTCCTGAGGGTTCTCCTCCCAGACCTGGACTAAAGCATCCGCCAACTCCTGAACAGTCTGTGGTGCAACGTGGCATTGGTGGATGGAGCGAGACATGATATCCCAGATGTGCTCAATTGGATTCAGGTCTGGGGAACGGGCGGGCCAGTCCATAGCATTAATGCCTTCGTCTTGCAGGAACTGCTGACACACTCCAGCCACATGAGGTCTAGCATTGTCTTGCATTAGGAGGAACCCAGGGCCAACCGCACCAGCATATGGTCTCACAAGGGGTCTGAGGATCTCATCTCGGTACCTAATGGCAGTCAGGCTACCTATGGCGAGCACATGGAGGGCTGTGCGGCCCCCCAAAGAAATGCCACCCCACACCATTACTGACCCACTGCCAAACCGGTCATGCTGGAGGATGTTGCAGGCAGCAGAACGTTCTCCTTGGCGTCTCCAGACTCTGTCACGTCTGTCACGTGTGCTCAGTGAGAACCTGCTTTCATCTGTGAAGAGCACAGGGCACCAGTAGCGAATTTGCCAATCTTAGTGTTCTCTGGCAAATGTCAAACGTCCTGTACGGTGTTGGGCTGTAAGCACAACCCCCACCTGTGGGCGTCGGGCCCTCATGCCACCCTCATGGAGTCTGTTTCTGATTGTTTGAGTAGACACATGCACATTTGTGGCTTGCTGGAGGTCATTTTGCAGGGTTCTGGCAGTGCTCCTCCTGTTCCTCCTTGCACAAAGGCGGAGGTAGCGGTCCTGCTGCTGCGTTGTTGCCCTCCTATGGCCTCCTCCATGTCTCCTGATGTACTGGCCTGTCTCCTAGTAGCGCCTCCATGCTCTGGACACTACGCTGACAGACACAGCAGACCTTCTTGCCACAGCTCGCATTGATGTGCCATCCTGGATGAGCTGCACTACCTGAGCCACTTGTGTGGGTTGTAAGGAGGTCATACAGGCACGTGGAGGCCACACACACTACTGAGCCTCATTTTGACTTGTTTTAAGGACATTAAATCAAAGTTGGATCAGTTGGATAGTGTGTTTTTCCACTTTAATTTTGAGGGTGACTCCAAATCCAGACCTCCATGGGTTAATAAATTTGATTTCCATTGATAATTTTTGTGTGATTTTGTTGTCAGCACATTCAACTATGTAAAGAACAAAGTATTTAATTAGAATATTTCATTCATTCAGATCTAGGATGTGTTATTTTAGTGTTCCCTTTATTTTTTTGAACAGTGTATATATATATATATATCAGGGCCGGTTCAAGGGCGCTCTGCGCCCCGGGCAGGAAAAGGGGTGTGGCCTAATACAGGGGGCGTGGTCAGTTACGCCCCCTGTACATTGCTAGCGCGCTTGAATGCTGAGCGGTGCGCGATGACGTCATCGCGCACCGCACAGCAAAAGGTCCTCTCCACGAAGGGAAACTAGACGCTATGCGTCTAGTTCCCTTCGTGGAGAGGACCTTTGCTGTGCGGTGCGCGATGACGTCATCGCGCACCGCTCAGCAAAGTTACTCTCCACGAAGGGAAACTAGACGCATAGCGTCTAGTTCCCTTCACAGGAGGCGGACGGGGACGGCAGCGGGCAGTGGAGGCGGATGGGGGACACAGCGGGCAGCAGTGGCGGATATTGCCACGGTGCGGCGCCCTCCGGATGGCGCCAGCGCCCTCCGGAAGGCGGCGCCCCGGGCAAAAGTCCTGCTTGCCCGTGGCAAGATCCGCTACTGATATATATATATATATATATATATATATATGTATAACAGCTGGTATCGGATCGGCACTCTCCTGGATATGAGTAAATTGCTCAGGTGCCTTCTGGAAAAATTCATGCAGATGAGTACTGTAGTACAAACAGCGGCACTCAGAGACTGACACAGCCGGAAAGATGTAAAGTGCTGGTGCTTTTTATTCCATAATACAGGCTAAGTGTTCCAATGTTTCGGGGCACGCAAGCCCCTTTGTCAAGGTGAGCCAAATACAGAAAAGCCATTACTTAGTGACTCTGTATTTGGCTCACCTTGACAAAGGGGCTTGCGTGCCCCGAAACGTTGGAACACTTAGCCTGTATTATGGAATAAAAAGCACCAGCACTTTACATCTTTTCGGCTGTGTCAGTCTCTGAGTGCCGCTGTTTGTACTACAGTACTCATCTATATATATGTATAAATATATACACACAGGAAGCGCTAGTCATATATTAATAAACATTTTGATAGTAGCTAATATTAAACTTCGCAATATTATAAGGCATAAATTGCTTATATTGATGGACAAAATCCAATATAAACAGTCACAAGTGGATTGACCCACCACTGTAGAAAGGACAAAGATCCAGAGGTATAATGTGTAACTGTGTAAAAGTTCCATAGGAGAAGGGATGGGAGCTCTCGTGCTATGCTACCACCTCTTAACACTCACCGCTCTGTAAAGCTGTCAAATAAATTTGGGGTCTGTAGACCTGATGTCTGGTGGAATTGCAAAGGCGATGATCTGACCCCGGCGGGAGGAGAGGGAGGGCGTGGCAGATGCGCTCCGTTTAGCTGCTCTGTGAGGTGGCTCCACCAGGCATTTTGCGTCACGGACTCAGTACCCAGCAAGGGTGAAGACATTTGGAAAGCCAGGTGGCCCGCACTTCCAATGTCCCAGAGCTCAGTTTGGATCTGTATGGTCTGCAGGAGCTTGTTACCACACTGGGCTAGCTGTCTGGGTCATCACAGCAGGGACATATTGATAATCCTTGACGCGTTTCTCCCCTGTAAGGGGGGTATGCGGTTTCATCAGAAGGTATATTTGGAGTCCATATTGTTAGGCATTTAAATAGGAGACATCCAATCAAAATATGCTATTCATTAAAACACAGGTGTAAAGTAAAAAGGTGACCTAATCAGTTTCTTATCCAGGTACTTAAAGGATCCAATAGAATCCAAAAACATCATTATTTCTAACTCTCCTTTCAAGGAACCTAATAATAAAAATCCATACATAGTAAAAAGGCAAGACAAGATGTACTTAAAAAATACTTTATAAAGGGCATCAATCTGGAACATTGCATAGTATATACAGTGTTTCAAGAATAATCAATATACGATTTTAAACACAGGAGCGCCGGTAGTCTAGTGGGCTAATGTTGTATACCAGCAAGAACAAGGAGCTCAGCTTTACAGGTTCAATTCCCATGTAGAATTTTTTATAAAGTGGAACTTGCGTATAGTTTAATAGTTATTACTATTTTCTCTTTCACAAATCCCAAGTGATGTTCACAAGAGAAAAAAAAAAGGGAAGACACAAACTTTTAGTAACTACAGCAGTCTATGTTGTTTATATAGTACCAAACAATTTTGGAATGAATACAGATAAAAAACAATTAAATTAATCAGTATCTAATATATAAAAATGAAAATATGTCCTTCTGTCCTTCTTTCTTTCTATACAAACCCACAGTTTACAAGCGAAGATCGTGAAATTTCACATACAAGCATATTAAAACATGGCGGAGACATCTAAAACAATTAGAAATCCCTAGCACTCCTAGGGGGGCAGACAGCGGCACAGAGTATATCAGGAGACAGCATAACTCCAGAATTGCTGGAGCAATGTACTCAAAAATTGGTATACATATGCCTTACAATCTGCCAACAAACACTGTGGGGGGAAGACACCCCTAGCATCCTTAGGGGTAAGGCAGTAGCACTGAGTATTTCAGCAGTCAGCATAACTCTGGAATGCCTGCAGCAATTTACAACAAACTTGGTACACATATGACTTATACTCTGGAAACAAACACTATGGGGGTCAGACACCCCGAGCACCCCTAAAGGTGGGACAGCAGCACAGAGTATGTCAGCAGCCAGCAAAACTGTGGAAGGCCTGGAGCAATTTACACCAAACTTGGTACACATCTGACTTAAAATCTTGGAACAAACTCTGTGGGGGTTCGACACCCTTAGCAGTGGGACAGCAGCACAGAGAATTTCAGGAGATAGCTAAACTATGGAAGACCTGGAGCAATTTACACCAAACTTGGTACACATCTCACTTACAATCTGGGAACAAACTCTGTGGGGGTTAGACACCCCTAGCGGTGGGACAGCGGCACAGAGTATTTCAGGAGACAGCATAAATCCTGAATGTCTAGACCAATTTACATCAAACTGGGTACACATATGACTTACACTCGGGAAACAAACAATGTGGTGGTCAGACACCCATAGAACCGCTAGGGGTGGGACAGCAGCACAGAGTATGTCAGCAGACAGCATAACTGTGGAAGGCCTGGAGCAATTTACACCAAACTTGGTACACATCTGACTTACAATCTTGAAAACACCCCTAACACCCCTAGGGGTGGGACAGCAGCACAGAGTATTTCAGGAGACAGCATAACTCACAAATGGCTAGACCAATTTACAACAAACTGGGTACACATATGACTTACACTTGGGAAACAAACAATGTGGGGGTCAGACACCCCTAGCACCCCTAGAGGTGGGATATGCATGTGACAGGGGCAGTGACATGATGTGAGGAGGGGAATGGAGGTAGCACGAACCCACACACTGAGAGTTATATAGCGGAAGTAGCACGGTCCCCAACAGCACATTGGGTTTTCATTTTATTTATGTGTATAACATTTTACATGCTTTTTTATACTATGTTATTTATACTGTGTGTTTAATATTTAAATTAATTTTTGTAAACAAACATTCTTAAAATCCCAGCCAATGCCGGGTACTACAGCTAGTCTATTATATAAAAGCAAAAATTTGTACTGCTATCCTTCTGTCTTTCTATACAAATCCACAGTTTACAAGGTATGATTGTGAAATTTTACATACGAGCGTATTAAAACACGGCCGAGGCAACTAAAACAATTAGAAATCACTAGGACCGCTAGGGTGAGAGACAGCAACACAGAGAATATCAGCAGCCAGCATAACTCTGGAATTGCTGGAGCAATGTACTCAAAAATTGGTACACATATGCCTTACAATTAGGGAACAGACACTGTTGGGGGAAGACACCCCTAGGGGTAAGGCAGCAGCACTGAGTATGGCAGCAAACAGCATAACTGTGGAATGCCTGCAGCAATTTACAACAAACTTGGTACACATATGACTTACATTCTGGGAACAAACTCTGTGGGGGTTAGACACCCCTAGCACCCCTTGGGGTGGGACAGCAGCACAGAGTATTTCAGAAGACAGCATAACTCCTGCATGCCTGGAGCAATTTACACCAAACTTGCTGCACATATTACTTACACTCCGGGAACAAACACTGTGGGGGTAACACATCACTAGCACCCCTAGGGGTGGCCCAGCAGCACAGACTATATCAGAACATGCATGATATGTCAGTGATGACAGGGCGGCATGTGACAGGGGCAGTGACATGAGGAGGAGAATGCAGGTAGCATGAACCCACACACTGACAGTTATATAGTGGAAGTAGAATGGTCCTCCAGCAGCACAGAGTATATCAGGAGATACATAATGTGCTACGCTATATAAGAAACTGTAAATAAATCGATAATTTCACAGGGGCACTGACATGATTTGAGGAGGGGAATGGAGGCAGCAGGAAGCCACAGACAGAGAGTTGTATAGTGGGAAGAGCAGTGTCCCTTGGGGTAAGAAAAAGGGGTCTGGCCACTACACAAGGGTGGTCATTCCGAGATGATCGCTCGTTATTTTTTTCCCGCAACGGAGCGATTAGTCGCTAGTGCGCATGCGCAATTTCCGCAGTGCGACTGCGCCAAGTAAATTTGCTATTAAGTTAGGTATTTTACTCACGGCATCGTAGTGTGATTGACAGGAAGTGGGTGTTTCTGGGCGGAAACTGGCCGTTTTATGGGTGTCTGCGAAAAAACGCTGCCGTTTCTGGGAAAAACACGGGAGTGTCTGAAGAAACGGGGGAGTGTCTGGGTGAACGCTGGGTGTGTTAGTGACGTCAAACCAGGAATGAAACTGACTGAACTGATCGCAATGGCAAAGTAAGTCTCGAGCTACTCAGAAACTGCTAAGAACTGTCTATTCGCAAATCTGCTAATCTTTCGTTCGCAAATCTACTATGCTAAGATTCACTCCCAGTAGGCGGCGGCTTAGCGTGTGCAAAGCTGCTAAAAGCAGCTTGCGAGCGAACAACTCGGAATGAGGGCCAAAGTGCGTCAGGGAAGCAAGATAATCCTATATACTAGATCTCCAACCAACGTGAATTAACGAACAACTAACATTCTAATGTTCCATCCTCATCCCGTAGCGAAGCACGGGTATTTAGCTATCTACAATGTTATTTATACTGTGTGTTTAATATTTACATTTATTTTTGTAAACAGACATTCTTCAAATCCCAGGCAACGCTGGGTACTCCAGCTAGTCCCTAGTAAAATTTGACAGAGCTGGTTATATATAATTCCCTGTGTAGCCCTTCCTAGACAGAGCCCAGTCAGGAGTGTACATCACACTGATTCAATGAACATACAAAAATACGAGGAGAGAGATAGTTCTTTTTAATATTCAAAATCCAAAAGAGGAGATAGGGAAATTTAGACCACAAGGTAATAAGTTGGATGTATATTGAGACACAATACGGCCAACAAATAAGTAGTATCATATATTTAAAGCAGCTAGTAGAAATTAAGATCTATATAAAAAAAAGGAAGACCACTAATGTAAATTAGAGACATCAGTAACCACTGAGGGATTTACAAGGATTGCAGGGAAGAGAGGAGCGAAAGGAACCAAAGGCAGCTTAAACCAGCTAATGGACCCCATAAGGGACAAGCAATGACTGGATATATTTAGACCAGCTATACTCAGGCGATAAGGGATCCACAGCTCCGATATTATTTATTTTATATATTTTCATTAAGACCTTAGTTATAGAGAGTTCTCAAGGAAAAAATCCAAAAGGTCTCCTGTTTACATAACATGTTGAATGTATCACCACCCCGTAGGGTCGTATGTATGTTCAATGCCTTGGATCTTTAGAACGCTAATATCACCCTGATGTTGACTCCCAACATGTTTGGACACACTATGGAGGCAGCATCGCTTCAGGACATTTCTCCTATGTTCCAAGAAGTGAACGTTGAGGCTCCGCGTAGTGCGCCCCTCATATTGCAGCACACAGCTGCAAGATATCAAATATATGACATACTCAGAAAAGCATTTAATATATGAGGCAATAGCATGAGATTGTCCCGATATATTGGATATAAATTGTCACAACTGAGGGTTTTAGCTGACAGGAGGAAGCCTCAGTTGTAGGGGCTGAGAGGAACTTAAACCAGGGAGGTTTAATCAGACCCCTGGACATGTAAGTGTTAAAAGGAAACCCGAAGGTGTGACCATGACAACCAGGTAAAAGTAAATTAAAAGTTTATTGACAAACTCTGTGTAACAACAGACAGCAAATAATAAAAATGGCAATGATAAATAATATGATTCCTGGAGCACTCTGACCATGAAATGGTTTCACAGGACACTGGTAGGTTAAGAACAGTTGTTAAAGTCCTTAGATGGAATAACCTTACCAGGCCTGGCTGTAGTAGTGAAGATATCCAAGGAACATGCCAGTAGATGGAATAGATGAAGCTGGTAACTTGAATCAGCTGTTGTAATTGCTGGATAGAACCAGCCAGGTGGTAAGACATGGAGTGGATGCGGAATGGAATCAGCCAGATGATAAAGTCACTGAATGAATGCTGGGTGGAACCAGCCAGGTGATGAAACACGGAGTGAATATAATAAGATGCTAGGGAGCGTGGAAACAAAGGAGTTGAAGCATGATTACCGGTGGTAGTGGATACTGCTGGAAGCAGATGAAATAGCTGGAAGCTGGAAACTGGATCAGCCACGGAGGACTGCAGAGTCAGGCTGCACCGCAGGATGGTAGGCAGGTGCGGGTCTCTTTGGTGGATGCTGGAGACAGGAGCTGGAACCTGGAAACACAACCAAAGGAGAGAGACTGGAACAAGGTATGACAAACAAAGCACTGACCATTTGCTAGCCCAGGCACAGGATACTTATACCTGCAGCAATGCAGGTATTGGCTGGGCAATTATGAAGATTTCCAGGCAGTGGATTGGAGGAACTGAAGCATGTGATTGGATCCAACATGGCTGCGCCCATGTTAGAACTTGGAGGGAAAACTTGTTTGGAAATCCATGTGGAAACATAACTGTAATGGCGGCACCGGCCGCAGAGGACAGGAGACGCCAGACTGACAATGCATGCTGAGACTCGTGGATGACAGCGGAGGCCGCGGCAGGCATGGAACACCACACTGACAACCTGCACTTATAACACAGGAGCGGCAAGTTGGCATAACTAGGGGTGAACTTGGTGTCCATCGCTGTGCCGTGAATCTATAAAAAAAAAAACTCAGTGTCAAAAGTAAAATAATTGTGTGAAAGTATAAATTGAACAGCTTAAAGCAGGAAATGTTGTTTGGCAACACTTAAGTTGCTAATAGATAATTAATATTTGTCTAGTGATTTTAGGCTAAGTGCGTGAAGTATATTTCCCTTCCCTTCACCCTTGCTGGGTACTGAGTACGTGATGCAAGCTGTCTGGTAGAGCCGCCTCATGGAGCTGCTAAACGGAGCAACTTCTGCTGCGCCCTTCCTCTCCTTCCACTGGGGTCCGATCATCGCCTTTGCAATTACACCAGACATCAGTGCTACAGACTAGAGATGTGCACTTGAAATTTTTCGGGTTTTGTGTTTTGGTTTTGGGTTCGGTTCCGCGGCCGTGTTTTGGGTACGACCGCGTTTTGGCAAAACCTCACCGAATTTTTTTTGTCGGATTCGGGTGTGTTTTGGATTCGGGTGTTTTTTTCAAAAAACACTAAAAAACAGCTTAAATCATAGAATTTGGGGGTCATTTTGATCCCAAAGTATTATTAACCTCAAAAACCATAATTTCCACTCATTTTCAGTCTATTCTGAATACCTCACACCTCACAATATTATTTTTAGTCCTAAAATTTGCACCGAGGTCGCTGGATGACTAAGCTAAGTGACCCTAGTGGCCGACACAAACACCTGGCCCATCTAGGAGTGGCACTGCAGTGTCACGCAGGATGTCCCTTCCAAAAAACCCTCCCCAAACAGCACATGACGCAAAGAAAAAAAGAGGCGCAATGAGGTAGCTGTGTGAGTAAGATAAGCGACCCTAGTGGCCGACACAAACACCGGGCCCATCTAGGAGTGGCACTGCAGTGTCACGCAGGATGTCCCTTCCAAAAAAACCTCCCCAAACAGCACATGACGCAAAGAAAAAAAGAGGCGCAATGAGGTAGCTGTGTGAGTAAGATAAGCGACCCTAGTGGCCGACACAAACACCGGGCCCATCTAGGAGTGGCACTGCAGTGTCACGCAGGATGTCCCTTCCAAAAAACCCTCCCCAAACAGCACATGACGCAAAGAAAAAAAGAGGCGCAATGAGGTAGCTGTGTGAGTAAGATAAGCGACCCTAGTGGCCGACACAAACACCTGGCCCATCTAGGAGTGGCACTGCAGTGTCACGCAGGATGTCCCTTCCAAAAAACCCTCCCCAAACAGCACATGACGCAAAGAAAAAAAGAGGCGCAATGAGGTAGCTGTGTGAGTAAGATAAGCGACCCTAGTGGCCGACACAAACACCGGGCCCATCTAGGAGTGGCACTGCAGTGTCACGCAGGATGTCCCTTCCAAAAAACCCTCCCCAAACAGCACATGACGCAAAGAAAAAAAGAGGCGCAATGAGGTAGCTGTGTGAGTAAGATAAGCGACCCTAGTGGCCGACACAAACACTGGGCCCATCTAGGAGTGGCACTGCAGTGTCACGCAGGATGTCCCTTCCAAAAAACCCTCCCCAAACAGCACATGACGCAAAGAAAAAAAGAGGCGCAATGAGGTAGCTGTGTGAGTAAGATAAGCGACCCTAGTGGCCGACACAAACACCTGGCCCATCTAGGAGTGGCACTGCAGTGTCACGCAGGATGTCCCTTCCAAAAAACCCTCCCCAAACAGCACATGACGCAAAGAAAAAAAGAGGCGCAATGAGGTAGCTGTGTGAGTAAGATAAGCGACCCTAGTGGCCGACACAAACACCGGGCCCATCTAGGAGTGGCACTGCAGTGTCACGCAGGATGGCCCTTCCAAAAAACACTCCCCAAACAGCACATGACGCAAATAAAAATGAAAGAAAAAAAAGGTGCAAGATGGAATTGTCCTTGGGCCCTCCCACCCACCCTTATGTTGTATAAACAGGACATGCACACTTTAACCAACCCATCATTTCAGTGACAGGGTCTGCCACACGACTGTGACTGAAATGACGGGTTGGTTTGGACCCCCACCTAAAAAGAAGCAATTAATCTCTCCTTGCACAAACTGGCTCTACAGAGGCAAGATGTCCACCTCATCATCATCCTCCGATATATCACCGTGTACATCCCCCTCCTCACAGATTATCAATTCGTCCCCACTGGAATCCACCATCTCAGCTCCCTGTGTACTTTGTGGAGGCAATTGCTGCTGGTCAATGTCTCCACGGAGGAATTGATTATAATTCATTTTAATGAACATCATCTTCTCCACATTTTCTGGATGTAACCTCGTACGCCGATTGCTGACAAGGTGAGCGGCGGCACTAAACACTCTTTCGGAGTACACACTTGTGGGAGGGCAACTTAGGTAGAATAAAGCCAGTTTGTGCAAGGGCCTCCAAATTGCCTCTTTTTCCTGCCAGTATAAGTACGGACTGTGTGACGTGCCTACTTGGATGCGGTCACTCATATAATCCTCCACCATTCTTTCAATGGTGAGAGAATCATATGCAGTGACAGTAGACGACATGTCCGTAATCGTTGTCAGGTCCTTCAGTCCGGACCAGATGTCAGCATCAGCAGTCGCTCCAGACTGCCCTGCATCACCGCCAGCGGGTGGGCTCGGAATTCTGAGCCTTTTCCTCGCACCCCCAGTTGCGGGAGAATGTGAAGGAGGAGATGTTGACAGGTCGCGTTCCGCTTGACTTGACAATTTTCTCACCAGCAGGTCTTTGAACCCCAGCAGACTTGTGTCTGCCGGAAAGAGAGATCCAAGGTAGGCTTTAAATCTAGGATCGAGCATGGTGGCCAAAATCTAGTGCTCTGATTTCAACAGATTGACCACCCGTGAATCCTTGTTAAGCGAATTAAGGGCTCCATCCACAAGTCCCACATGCCTAGCGGAATCGCTCTGTGTTAGCTCCTCCTTCAATGTCTCCAGCTTCTTCTGCAAAAGCCTGATGAGGGGAATGACCTGACTCAGGCTGGCAGTGTCTGAACTGACTTCACGTGTGGCAAGTTCAAAGGGCATCAGAACCTTGCACAATGTTGAAATCATTCTCCACTGCGCTTGAGACAGGTGCATTCCACCTCCTATATCGTGCTGAATTGTATAGGCTTGAATGGCCTTTTGCTGCTCCTCCAACCTCTGAAGCATATAGAGGGTTGAATTCCACCTCGTTACCACTTCTTGCTTCAGATGATGGCAGGGCAGGTTCAGTTGTTTTTGGTGGTGCTCCAGTCTTCTGTACGTGGTGCCTGTACGCCGAAAGTGTCCCGCAATTCTTCTGGCCACCGACAGCATCTCTTGCACACCCCTGTCGTTTTTTAAAAAATTCTGCACCACCAAATTCAAGGTATGTGCAAAACATGGGACGTGCTGGAATTTGCCCATATTTAATGCACACACAATATTGCTGGCGTTGTCCGATGCCACAAATCCACAGGAGAGTCCAATTGGGGTAAGCCATTCCGCGATGATCTTCCTCAGTTGCCGTAAGAGGTTTTCAGCTGTGTGCGTATTCTGGAAAGCGGTGATACAAAGCGTAGCCTGCCTAGGAAAGAGTTGGCGTTTGCGAGATGCTGCTACTGGTGCCGCCGCTGCTGTTCTTGCGGCGGGAGTCCATACATCTACCCAGTGGGCTGTCACAGTCATATAGTCCTGACCCTGCCCTGCTCCACTTGTCCACATGTCCGTGGTTAAGTGGACATTGGGTACAACTGCATTTTTTAGGACACTGGTGAGTCTTTTTCTGACGTACGTGTACATTCTCGGTATCGCCTGCCTAGAGAAGTGGAACCTAGATGGTATTTGGTAACGGGGGCACACTGCCTCAATAAATTGTCTAGTTCCCTGTGAACTAACGGCGGATACCGGACGCACGTCTAACACCAACATAGTTGTCAAGGCCTCAGTTATCCGCTTTGCAGCAGGATGACTGCTGTGATATTTCATCTTCCTCGCAAAGGACTGTTGGACAGTCAATTGCTTACTGGAAGTAGTACAAGTGGGCTTACGACTTCCCCTCTGGGATGACGATCGACTCCCAGCAGCAACAACAGCAGCGCCAGCAGCAGTAGGCATTACACTCAAGGATGCATCGGAGGAATCCCAGGCAGGAGAGGACTCGTCAGAATTGCCAGTGACATGGCCTGCAGGACTATTGGCATTCCTGGGGAAGGAGGAAATTGACACTGAGGGAGTTGGTGGGGTGGTTTGCGTGAGCTTGGTTACAAGAGGAAGGGATTTACTGGTCAGTGGACTGCTTCCGCTGTCGCCCAAAGTTTTTGAACTTGTCACTGACTTATTATGAATGCGCTGCAGGTGACGTATAAGGGAGGATGTTCCGAGGTGGTTAACGTCCTTACTAGAGATGAGCGGGTTCGGTTTCTTTGAATCCGAACCCGCACGAACTTCACTTTTTTTTTCACGGGTCCGAGCGACTCGGATCTTCCCGCCTTGCTCGGTTAACCCGAGCGCGCCCGAACGTCATCATCACGCTGTCGGATTCTCGCGAGGCTCGGATTCTATCGCGAGACTCGGATTCTATATAAGGAGCCGCGCGTCGCCGCCATTTTCACACGTGCATTGAGATTGATAGGGAGAGGACGTGGCTGGCGTCCTCTCCATTTAGATTAGATTTAGAAGAGAGAGAGAGAGAGAGATTGCTGTGATACTGTAGATTAGAAGAGAGTGCAGAGTGCAGACAGAGTTTAGTGACTGACGACCACAGTGACCAGTGACCACCAGAGACAGTGCAGTTGTTTGTTTTATTTAATATATCCGTTCTCTGCCTGAAAAAAACGATACACAGTCACACAGTGACTCAGTCTGTGTGCACTGCTCAGCCCAGTGTGCTGCACATCAATGTATTGTATATAAAGCTTATAATTGTGGGGGAGACTGGGGAGCACTGCAGGTTGTTATAGCAGGAGCCAGGAGTACATGATAAATAATATTATATTAAAATTAAACAGTGCACACTTTTGCTGCAGGAGTGCCACTGCCAGTGTGACTAGTGGTGACCAGTGCCTGACCACCAGTATATTAGTAGTATTGTATACTATCTCTTTATCAACCAGTCTATATTAGCAGCAGACACAGTACAGTGCGGTAGTTCACGGCTGTGGCTACCTCTGTGTCGGCACTCGGCAGGCAGTCCGTCCATCCATAATTGTATTATATACCACCTAACCGTGGTTTTTTTTTTCTTTCTTTATACCGTCGTCATAGTCATACTAGTTGTTACGAGTATACTACTATCTCTTTATCAACCAGTGTACAGTGCGGTAGTTCACGGCTGTGGCTACCTCTGTGTCGGAACTCGGCAGGCAGTCCGTCCATCCATAATTGTATTATAATATATACCACCTAACCGTGTTTTTTTTTTCGTTCTTTATACCGTCGTCATACTAGTTGTTACGAGTATACTACTATCTCTTTATCAACCAGTGTACAGTGCGGTAGTTCACGGCTGTGGCTACCTCTGTGTCGGAACTCGGCAGGCAGTCCGTCCATCCATAATTGTATTATAATATATACCACCTAACCGTGGTTTTTTTTTCGTTCTTTATACCGTCGTCATACTAGTTGTTACGAGTATACTACTATCTCTTTATCAACCAGTGTACAGTGCGGTAGTTCACGGCTGTGGCTACCTCTGTGTCGGCACTCGGCAGGCAGTCCGTCCAACCATAATTGTATTATATACCACCTAACCGTGGTTTTTTTTTCATTCTTTATACCGTCGTCATACTAGTTGTTACGAGTATACTACTATCTCTTTATCAACCAGTGTACAGTGCGGTAGTTCACGGCTGTGGCTACCTCTGTGTCGGCACTCGGCAGGCAGTCCGTCCAACCATAATTGTATTATATACCACCTAACCGTGGTTTTTTTTTTGATTCTTTATACCGTCGTCATACTAGTTGTTACGAGTATACTACTATCTCTTTATCAACCAGTGTACAGTGCGGTAGTTCACGGCTGTGGCTACCTCTGTGTCGGCACTCGGCAGCCCGTCCATAATTGTATATACCAGTGACCTAACCGTGGTTTTTTTTTCTTTCTTTATACATACATACTAGTTACGAGTATACTATCTCTTTATCAACCAGTCTATATATTAGCAGCAGACACAGTACAGTGCGGTAGTTCACGGCTGTGGCTACCTCTGTGTCGGCACTCGGCAGCCCGTCCATAATTGTATATACCACCTAACTGTGGTTTTTTTTTCTTTCTTTATACATACATACTAGTTACGAGTATACTATCTCTTTATCAACCAGTCTATATATTAGCAGCAGACACAGTACAGAGCGGTAGTTCACGGCTGTGGCTACCTCTGTGTCGGCACTCGGCAGCCCGTCCATAATTGTATATACCAGTGACCTAACCGTGGTTTTTTTTTCTTTCTTTATACATACATACTAGTTACGAGTATACTATCTCTTTATCAACCAGTCTATATATTAGCAGCAGACACAGTACAGTGCGGTAGTTCACGGCTGTGGCTACCTCTGTGTCGGCACTCGGCAGCCCGTCCATAATTGTATATACCACCTAACCGTGGTTTTTTTTTCTTTCTTTATACATACATACTAGTTACGAGTATACTATCTCTTTATCAACCAGTCTATATATTAGCAGCAGACACAGTACAGTGCGGTAGTTCACGGCTGTGGCTACCTCTGTGTCGGCACTCCGCAGCCCGTCCATAATTGTATATACCAGTGACCTAACCGTGGTTTTTTTTTCTTTCTTTATACATACATACTAGTTACGAGTATACTATCTCTTTATCAACCAGTCTATATATTAGCAGCAGACACAGTACAGTGCGGTAGTTCACGGCTGTGGCTACCTCTGTGTCGGCACTCGGCAGCCCGTCCATAATTGTATATACCAGTGACCTAACCGTGGTTTTTTTTTCTTTCTTTATACATACATACTAGTTACGAGTATACTATCTCTTTATCAACCAGTCTATATATTAGCAGCAGACACAGTACAGTGCGGTAGTTCACGGCTGTGGCTACCTCTGTGTCGGCACTCGGCAGCCCGTCCATAATTGTATATACCAGTGACCTAACCGTGGTTTTTTTTTCTTTCTTTATACATACATACTAGTTACGAGTATACTATCTCTTTATCAACCAGTCTATATATTAGCAGCAGACACAGTACAGTGCGGTAGTTCACGGCTGTGGCTACCTCTGTGTCGGCACTCGGCAGCCCGTCCATAATTGTATACTAGTATCCAATCCATCCATCTGCATTGTTTACCTGAGGTGCCTTTTAGTTGTGCCTATTAAAATATGGAGAACAAAAATGTTGAGGTTCCAAAATTAGGGAAAGATCAAGATCCACTTCCACCTCGTGCTGAAGCTGCTGCCACTAGTCATGGCCGAGACGATGAAATGCCAGCAACGTCGTCTGCCAAGGCCGATGCCCAATGGCATAGTACAGAGCATGTCAAAACCAAAACACCAAATATCAGTAAAAAAAGGTCGCTAATCTTACTCACACAGCTACCTCATTGCGCCTCTTTTTTTCTTTGCGTCATGTGCTGTTTGGGGAGGGTTTTTTGGAAGGAACATCCTGCGTGACACTGCAGTGCCACTCCTAGATGGGCCCGGTGTTTGTGTCGGCCACTAGGGTCGCTAATCTTACTCACACAGTCAGCTACCTCATTGCGCCTCTTTTTTTCTTTGCGTCATGTGCTGTTTGGGGAGGGTTTTTTGGAAGGGCCATCCTGCGTGACACTGCAGTGCCACTCCTAGATGGGCCCGGTGTTTGTGTCGGCCACTAGGGTCGCTAATCTTACTCACACAGCTACCTCATTGCGCCTCTTTTTTTCTTTGCGTCATGTGCTGTTTGGGGAGGGTTTTTTGGAAGGGACATCCTGCGTGACACTGCAGTGCCACTCCTAGATGGGCCCGGTGTTTGTGTCGGCCACTAGGGTCGCTAATCTTACTCACACAGTCAGCTACCTCATTGCGCCTCTTTTTTTCTTTGCGTCATGTGCTGTTTGGGGAGGGTTTTTTGGAAGGGCCATCCTGCGTGACACTGCAGTGCCACTCCTAGATGGGCCCGGTGTTTGTGTCGGCCACTAGGGTCGCTAATCTTACTCACACAGTCAGCTACCTCATTGCGCCTCTTTTTTTCTTTGCGTCATGTGCTGTTTGGGGAGGGTTTTTTGGAAGGGCCATCCTGCGTGACACTGCAGTGCCACTCCTAGATGGGCCCGGTGTTTGTGTCGGCCACTAGGGTCGCTAATCTTACTCACACAGCTACCTCATTGCGCCTCTTTTTTTCTTTGCGTCATGTGCTGTTTGGGGAGGGTTTTTTGGAAGGGACATCCTGCGTGACACTGCAGTGCCACTCCTAGATGGGCCCGGTGTTTGTGTCGGCCACTAGGGTCGCTTATCTTACTCACACAGCGACCTCGGTGCAAATTTTAGGACTAAAAATAATATTGTGAGGTGTGAGGTATTCAGAATAGACTGAAAATGAGTGTAAATTATGGTTTTTGAGGTTAATAATACTTTGGGATCAAAATGACCCCCAAATTCTATGATTTAAGCTGTTTTTTAGTGTTTTTGGAAAAAAACACCCGAATCCAAAACACACCCGAATCCGACAAAAATAATTCGGTGAGGTTTTGCCAAAACGCGTTCGAACCCAAAACACGGCCGCGGAACCGAACCCAAAACCAAAACACAAAACCCGAAAAATTTCAGGCGCTCATCTCTAGTCCTTACCCCTACTTATTACAGCTTGACAAAGGCAACACACGGCTTGACAAATGTTGTCCGCATTTCTGGTGAAATACTTCCACACCGAAGAGCTGATTTTTTTGGTATTTTCACCAGGCATGTCAACGGCCCTATTCCTCCCATGGACAACAGGTGTCTCCCCGGGTGCCTGACTTAAACAAACCACCTCACCATCAGAATCCTCCTGGTCAATTTCCTCCCCAGCGCCAGCAACACCCATATCCTCCTCATCCTGGTGTACTTCAACACTGACATCTTCAATCTGACTATCAGGAACTGGACTGCGGGTGCTCCTTCCAGCACTTGCAGGGGGCGTGCAAATGGTGGAAGGCGCATGCTCTTCACGTCCAGTGTTGGGAAGGTCAGGCATCGCAACCGACACAATTGGACTCTCCTTGTGGATTTGGGATTTCGAAGAACGCACAGTTCTTTGCTGTGCTTTTGCCAGCTTGAGTCTTTTCATTTTTCTAGCGAGAGGCTGAGTGCTTCCATCCTCATGTGAAGCTGAACCACTAGCCATGAACATAGGCCAGGGCCTCAGCCGTTCCTTGCCACTCCGTGTGGTAAATGGCATATTGGCAAGTTTACGCTTCTCCTCCGACAATTTTATTTTAGGTTTTGGAGTCCTTTTTTTACTGATATTTGGTGTTTTGGATTTTACATGCTCTGTACTATGACATTGGGCATCGGCCTTGGCAGACGACGTTGCTGGCATTTCATCGTCTCGGCCATGACTAGTGGCAGCAGCTTCAGCACGAGGTGGAAGTGGATCTTGATCTTTCCCTAATTTTGGAACCTCAACATTTTTGTTCTCCATATTTTAATAGGCACAACTAAAAGGCACCTCAGGTAAACAATGGAGATGGATGGATACTAGTATACTTATGGATGGACTGCCGAGTGCCGACACAGAGGTAGCTACAGCCGTGGACTACCGTACTGTGTCTGCTGCTAATATAGACTGGATGATAATGAGATGAAATCAATATATATGTATATATAATATCACTAGTACTGCAGCCGGACAGGTATATATATTTATTATGTAATGACTGATGACGGACCTGCTGGACACTGTCAGCTCAGCAGCACCGCAGACTGCTACAGTAAGCTACTATAGTAGTATGTATAAAGAAGAAAGAAAAAAAAAACAACCACGGGTAGGTGGTATACAATTATGGATGGACTGCCGAGTGCCGACACAGAGGTAGCTACAGCCGTGGACTAACGTACTGTGTCTGCTGATAATATAGACTGGATGATAATGAGATGAAATCAATATATATGTATATATAATATCACTAGTACTGCAGCCGGACAGGTATATATATTATATATTTATTATGTAATGACTGATGACGGACCTGCTGGACACTGTCAGCTCAGCAGCACCGCAGACTGCTACAGTAAGCTACTATAGTAGTATGTATAAAGAAGAAAGAAAAAAAAAACAACCACGGGTTGGTGGTATACAATTATGGATGGACTGCCGAGTGCCGACACAGAGGTAGCTACAGCCGTGGACTAACGTACTGTGTCTGCTGATAATATAGACTGGATGATAATGAGATGAAATCAATATATATGTATATATAATATCACTAGTACTGCAGCCGGACAGGTATATATATTATATATTTATTATGTAATGACTGATGACGGACCTGCTGGACACTGTCAGTTCAGCAGCACCGCAGACTGCTACAGTAAGCTACTATAGTAGTATGTATAAAGAAGAAAGAAAAAAAAAACCACGGGTAGGTGGTATACAATTATGGATGGACTGCCGAGTGCCGACACAGAGGTAGCTACAGCCGTGGACTAACGTACTGTGTCTGCTGATAATATAGACTGGATGATAATGAGATGAAATCAATATATATGTATATATAATATCACTAGTACTGCAGCCGGACAGGTATATATATTTATTATGTAATGACTGATGACGGACCTGCTGGACACTGTCAGCTCAGCAGCACCGCAGACTGCTACAGTAAGCTACTATAGTAGTATGTATAAAGAAGAAAGAAAAAAAAAACAACCACGGGTAGGTGGTATACAATTATGGATGGACTGCCGAGTGCCGACACAGAGGTAGCTACAGCCGTGGACTAACGTACTGTGTCTGCTGATAATATAGACTGGATGATAATGAGATGAAATCAATATATATGTATATATAATATCACTAGTACTGCAGCCGGACAGGTATATATTATATATTTATTATGTAATGACTGATGACGGACCTGCTGGACACTGTCAGCTCAGCAGCACCGCAGACTGCTACAGTAAGCTACTATAGTAGTATGTATAAAGAAGAAAGAAAAAAAAAACAACCACGGGTAGGTGGTATACAATTATGGATGGACTGCCGAGTGCCGACACAGAGGTAGCTACAGCCGTGGACTAACGTACTGTGTCTGCTGATAATATAGACTGGATGATAATGAGATGAAATCAATATATATGTATATATAATATCACTAGTACTGCAGCCGGACAGGTATATATTATATATTTATTATGTAATGACTGATGACGGACCTGCTGGACACTGTCAGCTCAGCAGCACCGCAGACTGCTACAGTAAGCTACTATAGTAGTATGTATAAAGAAGAAAGAAAAAAAAAACAACCACGGGTAGGTGGTATACAATTATGGATGGACTGCCGAGTGCCGACACAGAGGTAGCTACAGCCGTGGACTAACGTACTGTGTCTGCTAATAATATAGACTGGATGATAATGAGATGAAATCAATATATATGTATATATAATATCACTAGTACTGCAGCCGGACAGGTATATATATTATATATTTATTATGTAATGACTGATGACGGACCTGCTGGACACTGTCAGCTCAGCAGCACCGCAGACTGCTACAGTAAGCTACTATAGTAGTATGTATAAAGAAGAAAGAAAAAAAAAACAACCACGGGTAGGTGGTATACAATTATGGATGGACTGCCGAGTGCCGACACAGAGGTAGCTACAGCCGTGGACTAACGTACTGTGTCTGCTGATAATATAGACTGGATGATAATGAGATGAAATCAATATATATGTATATATAATATCACTAGTACTGCAGCCGGACAGGTATATATATTATATATTTATTATGTAATGACTGATGACGGACCTGCTGGACACTGTCAGCTCAGCAGCACCGCAGACTGCTACAGTAAGCTACTATAGTAGTATGTATAAAGAAGAAAGAAAAAAAAAAAAACACGGGTAGGTGCTAGGTGGTATACAATATTATATATATATTATATACAATTATATATATATATAATATATATTAAACTCATAAACTGGTGGTGATTATTAAACTGGTGGTCAGGTCACTGGTCACACTATCAGCAACTTGCAAGTAGTACTCCTGAGTCCTAAGCAGACAATCACAATATATATTATACTGGTGGTCAGTGTGGTCACAAACAATGGCAGTGTGGCTGGCACTCTGGCAGCAAAAGTGTGCACTGTACGTTATATTATGTACTCCTGAGTCCTGAGTCCTGCTCTCAGACTCTAACTGCTCCCCACTGTCAGTGTCTCCCCCACAAGTCAGATAATACAGTCACACTATCTCTCTCTATCACTTCAGCAAGTACTAGTAGTAGTAGTACTCCTCCTAATGCTCCCCAAATTACTACTGTGTCTCTCTCTGTCTCACTCTCTTCTCGAATCTCTATAAACGGAGAGGACGCCAGCCACGTCCTCTCCCTATGAATCTCAATGCACGTGTGAAAAATGGCGGCGACGCGCGGCTCCTTATATAGAATCCGAGTCTCGCGATAGAATCCGAGCCTCGCGAGAATCCGACAGCGTGATGATGACGTTCGGGCACGCTCGGGTTAACCGAGCAAGGTGGGAAGATCCGAGTCGCTCGGACCCGTGTAAAAAAACATGAAGTTCGGGCGGGTTCGGATTCCGAGGAACCGAACCCGCTCATCTCTACTACAGACCCCAAATTTACTTGACAGCTGTAGGGGGCGGTGAGTGTTAAGAGGTAGTAGCATAGCAAGAGAGCTTCCATCCCTTCTCCTATGGAACTTTTACACAGTCAATCCACTTGTGACTGTTTATATTGGATTTTATCCATCAATATAAGCAATTCATGCTTTTTAAGCAATTTATGCCTTTCATTTTTTGTGTCCTAATATTGTGAAGTGTAATATTAGCTACTATTAAAATGTTTATTAATATATGGCTAATTACTGCTCCGCTCTGTGTATATATATATATATATATATATATGCTTTCAAACTAGAGCAATCAGCGGCACTCAGAGACTGTAGAAACCAAGAATAAAGTGCAAGTGCTTTTTAATCCATATAGCAAAACAGGGGTGGTCCTGTTTTGCTATATGGATTAAAAAGCACTTGCACTTTATTCTTGGTTTCTACAGTCTCTGAGTGCCGCTGATTGCTCTAGTTTGAAAGCATATGCATGCATTTTCCAGATGGCACCGGAGCACCATTGAACCTACAGGGAGAGTGCCGATCCGAATATATACCATATATATATATATATATATAGATAGCATGCCTTTCCCACCTGTGGCTCAGGTATATCTGGAAGGGACAGAGGCGGCACTCCAAGGACTTAGAAAATACTTTATGTGCAAAGCATGGCAATTCCAAACAACTGTGCAAACAATCAAAACATGGAGGTCTTACGACGTTTCAAGGCAGAGCCTTTTCTTCAGGTAAGTTGACCCATGTGGAGCGTGTAGTGAGGAAGGAGCAGCAAGAACCAAAACATACCAAGAGAAAGACTCACCTTTTAAAACCGTGCAGAGACAGGTGTTCCCGGCGTCCGTGTTCGGCGCTTCCGGGTGCGGCGCCCGGGTGTCGCATAGTTGACGTCATCGTTGCTACGCAACGTGGATGCGCACAGCCGCCGAGGAGACCCGTCATCGTTGCTAAGCAACTGGGATACACACGGCAGCCGGGGAGACCCGTCAGATCTAAACAAAGTGTGAATGAACGTGATGTTAGATGGAGATATACGACACCCAGACAGGGTGAATATTGCTAGTGAAGTGTGAATAAGCAATTAAAACCAATTAAGGGGTTAAAAACCGGAAGGTCCGCTGCAGGTGCATTAGAAAGATAGGGCATAAACAGTAAATTTAAGAACATGATCATGTGGTTAGACAATATAGGTATATGCAGAATAATGATACAATTAGCCCAACAAGGGCTAACAGGCTGTGGTGCAATCAGGATGGGTCCCCACAAGGTTGCGACACCCAAAGTAGGGTGAGGATGTAGGGGGTGGGTGGGAATGTCCAGGGGGGACAGAAGGGAGGGAGGGGAGGATGTGGATAACGAAAGGGGAGGGGGGGGAGGGAGGGAAAGGAAGGACAAAGGGAGGGGGAAGGGGGGAAGGGGAGGGAAGGGGGAAGGGGGGGGAAAGGGAGGGGGGGGGGAGGGGGGAAAGGGGGGGATAAGGTTGAAGATCAGTATGGGTTAACGAGTAGGTTATTTACAAGAATACATTCCATGTGAATTTTTCATTAAGTCCTTTAGGTGACAGAGTGTCCAACAAAACAATCCATTTCGACTCGCATCTGGATAGTGCTGTGTGGCGGTCACCCCCTCTCACAGGGTTAGGGATGTGGTCGATGATCTTGTATCGCAAGCTGGCGAGTGAATGGCCTTGGGACTTAAAATGGCGTGCAACCGGTTGATCCACAGATTTGCCCATCAGAGATGCCTTAATGGCCGATCTATGCAATGCCATCCTATCCCTGAGGTTCCGGATTGTCTGTCCAACGTATAGTAAGCCGCATGGGCAGATGATAATATATACGATAAACGGTGTCGTACAGGTAACCACATGTCTGATTTTAAATTATTTACCTGTGTGTGGATTGTTAAAGGTATGGCCTGTTTCAAGATATTTGCACGTTGTGCAAGATGCACACTGGTAACATCCTGGTCTTTTAACTTGCGTTGAAGCCTTGGGGATTGGGATGATGTTAGTTTTTACTAATAAGTCCCTGAGGTTGGGGCCTCTCTTATAGCTAGGCATCAGAGAGGTGTTTCTGAAACAGGGTAGATCCTTATCTCCAGACACAATGGGCCATAGGCCCTTGGTGGCACGTGGAAGAACTATGCTGGCTGTGGAGAACTTGGTGACAAAAGGAATTCAGGATTGTGCTGGCTTTTGGGGAACTTTGTAAAGCAATTGTTCTCTAGGGATTTGAAGCACTTCGTTCTTGGCCTGTTGTAGCTCCCTTAATTTGTATCCTCTATGGGCAAATTTTAGGATCATCTTGTCCAGAGTGGTAACCAGGGTACTGCGGTCACTGGAAATTCTGGCTGCACGGAGCATTTGTGATCTAGGAAGTCCACGTTTCAGTGCTGGGGGATGACAGCTACTGTGATGTAAAAGCGTGTTACGGTCCGTGGGTTTGGAAAATACTTGGGTATGGATGGCATTATTCTTGATTTCAATGGTGACGTCCAAGTAGTTAATGCTTGTGTAACTGGTCTGGTATGTGAATTTAATGGGTGAATTACGTGAGTTGATGTGCTCGATGAGAGTAGTGAGTTCAGGTTCAGTTCCCGTCCAGAGGATCAGTAGATCATCAATGTATCGTAGGTAAAGTGCTATTTTGTTGGTTATCTCTCGTGTTGAGAAGAAGAATTCCTCCTCTTGTAAAAACATGAATACATTAGCGAACGATGGGGCCACTGAGGACCCCATCGCACATCCAGTTGTTTGGATGAAGTACTGTCCATTGTGTAAGAAGTAATTTTGTTTTAAAGTTTTCGACAATAATGACAAGAACAGTGGGATGGGGATGGCATCGAAATGGTGTCTGAACAAAAACAGTTCCATGGCGGCAAGGCCGCTGTCATGTGGAATTACAGTATAGAGATTCTTGACATCTAGGGTACATAGCAACAAGTTGTTAGGGATGGTTGTGAAATGGTGAAGTCTGGTGAGAAGTTGTGTAGTGTCCTTGAGGAAAGTCGGTTGATCCATGATATATGGTTGAATAAGATGATCCAGAAACTGTGAAACAGGCTGAAGAAGTGACCCCCGTGCTGAAATTATTGGTCTGGGAGGTGGATCCACTGGATTTTTGTGAAGTTTAGGGATAGTGTATAACACCGGAGTGATAGGGAAAGGAGTGAGTAGTGAATTATATGTTTTCTTATCAAGGTGTCCAGCTTGGTGAGCTTCCAACAGGACAAAGTCCAGGTCTCGTTTGAACCCTTCCGTGGGATTCTGGGGGAGCCTGTGGTACGTGGAGGCATCTTGTAATAGAAGATCAATGTTGGAAATGTATGTTTCAGAATCCTGTATAACAATGCCGCCCCCCTTATCGGCGGGGCGGAAGATGACATCCCGGTACTTCGACAGGTCCTGGAGCGCTTTCTGCTCAGCTCGAGACAAATTAGTATGGACAGTTGGTTGAGCTGCGTGGAATTTGGTGACTGCTGTGTCTAACAGGCGATTGAATGTCTTCAGGGAGGCGTTTGTCGAGACAGGATCAAACTTGGTTTTTTTATGCACTGCCGGAGTTTGATAAAGGGGCACTTGGTCCCCTTGGTATTGGAAAAATTCTTTGGTTTTTAAAGACCTGTGAAGGCCGTATAGATCAATCTTCCAGTCTAAATCCCGGTGGGGGTGGGTAGGGACAAAGGATAAACCTTTGTTTAACACATCTAATTCAGTGGATGAAAAGGTACGGGAAGATAAATTGAAGGTTACTTCCTCCCTCTGTTGATGGGAGGCTTGGAAGATCCTTTGGTTTTGGCCCCCACGTCGCGTTCTTCCTGGTCGCGCATGTCGACTTTTGAACGTGTGGCCCTTACTAAAGGGACCGTCCGTGTTGTCTGGGGGTCTTCCGAGTCGGTGACTAGAAAATCACTGTCACTATTGGATTGTGACCTATTTCTCCTGTGAGGTGGATTTCTATCTTTCCAAGAGATCCGCGATCTAGAGCGGGGTGGTGGATCTGTACCGTTCAACCATCGGTAAACCCTTTGGTCTTCATAATCAGCTTGGACCGTTGTGAGTTTCTTCTGTTTAAATTTTACAAGATCTTGTCTGTAGGTATTACACTGTTGTTCCAGGCGGTCCCATTGCGCTTGTAATTTCTTATCATCTAATTGGGATTTATATTTCAGGGTAGCCTCCGCAAGTTTAGATCTGGTCTCGGTTAGAATAGTACGAGCCTCATCGATGACCAATAACATTAGATCCGAACTGCATTTATTGAGTATCGAGATCCATTTATGGCAAAAATCGGCACTGTTGCGCCCGATAGTTGGCATGTTCCTTATCCTGAAGCCCCGTGGGATCATTTTGGCTCGATAGTAATCGGATAGTGATGTGCCATGAAGGAGATAATCGGTCTCTTTGTTTCGTAATTTAAGGAGTTTTTGGAAGATCTCCTCCGTAGAGAGTGGTTCTGGTTGGACGTTGAGGTCAGTGCCAAATAGGATCTGCGAGGCTTGTGTTTCATTGTAGCTAAGCGTCTCTGCCAAATGTTGTTTAAGTTCGATAAATGACAGAGATCCCGCTGTGGTAGGTGATGTCATGACAGCCTGTGTGGGGATACCAGCTGATTGCAGAATACAGCTGCTGTAATCACTGCAGCTGGAGCGACCGGATGGTGAAAGTCACTGGTAGGTTCAGTAGTTGCAAAAAACAGGAAACAATGATGAAAAAAACTGATGGAAAAATAAGGGTCTTATCTAGTCACCCTGCTTAGGGGTGTGACTAA